>NW_028263386.1:3104166-3290000 GCF_051168715.1 Poecilia mexicana | reverse complement strand
AGACAAAAATATTTATTACACCAAAGCTTAACAGTAAAAACAGCACAGTAAAAAGGTGAAGTTCAAGAAACCGTCCAGACCTGCTCTTGTTTCTACTGAATGATCTGCGAAGTTACCATAAATGTGCTACATATACACAGATATTGTTGTTGGTGTTAATCTGCAGAAGGAAATCTACCAAACAGGCTTTTGAATGTTTTGCTTTAATAACTTGAAGAAAAAAAGAATCAATCGTTTTTTTTTCCTGACGATCATTAAATCACACCGGGGAGAAGCTGAAAGCTGGTTTGTCTTGGAGCTTTGGGAATCCTGCTTGGTTAAATTTACTGATGAAATGGATAGGAAATGAAGTCTTTAGAAAACATTTAATTGAGTACGCAGGTGAAGGAGATGCTGGTCTTTCCATTCTAGACTTTCCTGATGCTAGGAGTTGAATATTCTGATTGATTTGTTCAAGTCGTATTCTACTTCCTTCATGTTTATTGTTTTTCTTTGCTGAAGACAAACTGCTGAACTTTTGATTTGTGGAGATTTTAAAGGCAGTGATGTCGTCTTTTGGATCTTTCCCCAAACATTCGGCCGGCAACACCTCTGCAGTGCTGGTGATCTAAAAGAGCCATTACTGCTGCAAATCATCTCTTTATGAAATATGAATTTTTAACCCAACTTGCCGCCAGGCAAATACTAAAACACATTTCCACACAAATACAATTAAACCCTGCACCGTTCTCTTCTTTCACCCATTAATGTAAAGGGAAACAAAGAAGACTTCAATTGAAATTCATGATAGAGAGCATATTAAAACCAGAACAAAATGTTCTGAAAAAAAGAAAGCATACATAATTACATTCACTTTGCTTTGCATCTGAATACAGCAGTGGAAAGAGCAAACCTCCTTTGTTGACACACCAGGCAGATGAAGGATATGCAAATAGCAAGTCTTGATGCTGTCATACTCCTCCAAAGAGCTTCAACAATTAGTCTTTCAATCTGTCAGAGCACGGCTCTCTGCTAACCTTATGCAACGTGTGGAGATATCGCAGGTCTCGACCTTAAAATGTATTTTGGAGAAAATCAGATGACATACTGTACTAATGGCAAAGCACAGTGAGCTGAAAACCACAGTTACCCTGAGAAGATTACAACCTGCTACCATGGGTGGGAATGTCACTGTCATCACTTTCTTCTTTCAGGGTGTAATGATTATTTACCAAGAATACAACAAAATCCACCATGAGTTTCCGTCACTGTTCACTGCTTTCATTCAGCCTCAGTTTTTGTTACACGTTTCATTTCAACTTGAATTAGCCGAGTTGGTAGTTGGTCCTGTTTCTTTTCTCCAGTTTGTGTCGTCACTGTGGACACGGAGTTCCAGCTACTCCGAGTTCATGGCAGATTTGACAGTAAATTAATGCATTTTTCTTTCGTTTTTTTCATCTGTTCATGATATGGTTTAAGTTTAGCTGGGAATGTTTTAGGGAACAATGTCCCAAAAACACAATAGAGCTGCTTTTGGATGAAGCAGATCATCACTAATCTTCTGAAATATACTTGTACTCACACTGATGTGAACTTTATATGTCCTGAAGCTGGTCTGTGACCCCTTACAAAAAAAGCGTAAATCAATTTTACATCTAATGAATCTGGATAAAAACAGCCTCAAAAATATTTGCGTTTGGAGTGTTTCTTTTTAAGCTGAAAGAAGATGCAGCACATTTTCTTCCACTACAACAAAGTCGGAGTGAAGTGTTTGAGTAACAAGTGACTGATTTATATTGGACAAAGTAGGGTGAAGGCATTGTCGCGATGTCCCAGGAAGCCGACATGTCTTAATGGCTCTGTCAAAGCCCGGCATCTGCAGACTCCCTTCAGTGAGAAATGGAGGCTGGCTTGGTTTGTCATTGTCAGCCGTCCGTCTTGAGAAACACCTGAACAAACTTCTGGTTTGGTGTTACAACCCGCAGAGGCTTTCCTTCCCTTTTGCCTCGATTTTAGATTCCTCTCACATTAAAACCTTGTAGCAACAAAAAATGGGAAGTGGGCAGAAGTATGCCATGCTTGAGTAGTTCAGCCCACACAGAAGTACAGCAGCTCTGTGTGATGAACTATCAGCTCACTCTTGAAGGCAGCATGAATTATTAATTGACTTTTACTTACAGGAAACATGACTTTTCGGCTGTGGTGATATAATTCTTCTACACCACATTTTCTCCATGGTAATTACTCCAACTCCAATGACTTAAAGTGCGCCCAAGTGACTATTCAGAGGTGCACAGAGGTGAGGTGCTTTTAAACCAATCTAAGGTGATTGGTTTTGTGTCCAGTCACACCAAAATGCTGCATATTACAGCTCCTGTACCACAGTGCTGGAGTGTTGCTTTATTAGACATTAAAGGGGAAGTATTATGCATTATTCCAGGCACATAATACCATTTTACAGCACAATGGAGCAACTATGTTAGCTTCAGTTGCTATAAATATGATAAATATATCAAATATGATTAAAAAATGTAATGTTTCGTAACTCGGCATCTGTCTCCTGCTCTTTCTGAAGCTTCACCTTCAGGAAGTCATCACAACATTAATCCTCCATTAACCCTTAAAGGGACATTATTATGCCCTCCAGGCGCAGAGTGGCATTTTATAGAAAAAACAAATAACTATATTAACTTCAGTTGTTATAAAATGCTATTTATTTCAAATCTAACTTAAAATAAATTCAACTTAGTAATTCATTGCTTTGAAAAGGACAGGCAGTCATCACAACATGGCTCCTTTATTGGCCCTTTAGCAACATTTTTACCAGGGTTTCACTGAAAAGCAGCTCATATAATGAGCTCAGCAGTTCCACCAGGTGTTTGCTAATTACTGCTGGCTAGTCTGAAGGAGCTGAGTGGGGGACTTATGGTGGAGGGCTCCGGTGTGAGGCGTTTTGTAGAGCTGAATGGTTGTCATGGGAGAATAAAGGATTTCTGAATCGTACATGTCCAGGTTTGTTTTTGATGAGGGGATAAAATTATGACATGATGGAAAGCTGAAAAAAAGTCAATTTTACATAATACTGCCCCTTTGATTAATTGCTTAAAGGAATAAAAATCTGTCATAGATGGAAAACGGAGCCAGATTTAGCCCTCATCTCCCTGAAACAACAGAAGACTTTGATCCTCAATGCGCCTTCATAATTGAATGTGCCAACGTGCTTCAAGTTTCAGTGTTGGGCAAGCTTTAATAGACGAGCTCTCTCCCACAGAGTGTCACACCTACATGCACACACATCTAATGGCTGCTGCAGAATCAGACATTCTCAGACACAAACATGAGAGAATGTTCAACATGATTTTCATCCGGAGGGAACGAGGAAACTGCACAGTAATGCCACCGTCTGTCTGGCGTCCTGGAGTGGCGGCCATAGCAGCCAGTGAGCGTGACTACATCACAGGCCGCAAGCTCCTTTTAATTAGCCCACAAGTCTCTGGACCTCGAAACGCCACGGTCTCCCCGAAACGCAGCCAACGGCTATTCGGACCATCCGCTCTTCCTCTCTCCTGCAGACTGTAAATGAGTCCAAGTTGGATGAGAGCACAGCTTGTGGACAGCCGAGCTGAGGTGCCTCATTTGTACCCCAGCAAGCTCTCGCTGCCGAAACCCAAATTGGACCCATTTTTAAGAGGCTGCAACAGACCAGATGCCGTGATCAGACAGAGCGGCGACTTTTCTTTCAGGCTGACAAGCAGCGCGGTGCGAAAATAAGCCGTAATGTAACAAAATGGGAATGAAGCAGCAATGGTCTGCAGGCTGAAGGTAAATGGTCTTTGCTCACATCATTCTCTGTTTTTTCTGTTTCAAGAATATTCCATCTTCCATCGTCATTCTCAGAAACATTCAAGCCAGAGTGGAAAACTGAGCCTGAAGGGAACAAACATGGAGCAAATCTTATTTCTAAAAAGGAAAAGGGCCCTTTATTTGTCCTCCAAAACACACGGAGGCGCTTCATTTGTCAACGATGCCGCCCCCATCTTGAATTTTGCTTTATGTTAACTCAATGTATCTGAGGCGCCTAGAGGGAAGCACAGCGAGTGCTGTGGATTCAGAAATGCTTCATTTTTCACCGCTGACAAAAGAAAAAGGCCCCGGCTGGCTCCAACGGTCTTGGACCAACAGAATGGGTCGTTATTTCAAGCGCTAACCACCACCGCTACCCCAACCGCACAACCTCCACACATCCTGCTCACCTTTACATTTCACAGGCCATATAATGTGGAGAAATAAGGGCTATCTGTCAAAAAGCAAAGGCGCAGAGCCAGGCGCCTTCACAGCAACACATAACAGGAATATGATGAAGTTTGTTATGTTACCAAGGTTCAGCAAGGAAAAGTGTCTTGCTGGATTTTTCACATTTTTTTTCTTAAAGCACCTTTTAATTTAACAATAAAGATAAATAGCATCTGCTTCATGTGACTGGAAAGGAAAGTTAAATTGAGTATAGCAGTTAGACTCAACACCAAAGTTCATGATCTATAGATCTAGATCAATGTGACAATTCCAGATGTTTTCCTTTGAAGAAGTTTTATTTAAAAGATTTTTTATGAAGTTATATGAGAATAATATAAAAAAGACGAGTGAAAAATTGTTTTCACAGCACAAAAGAGACTTGAATGTGTTTATTATAAAGACTTTTAAGTGTATCACAGTAATTAAAAGTGTTAAACTCAGGAAATGTTTCACAAAAGAAAACATTTCACATAAACATAATAACAAATTAAAATGAAACGTTCATCATTTTATACACCAGTTTTCTAGTTAAACTGGGTTTTTTATAGCTTGAGGTTAATTGTTGCTTTCAAAAAGTAAAGAAAATTATGAGGCTACATTTACCGACACTTAAAGTTGCTGGAATGACCCAAGTCTTATCTGTTGGTTTCTACAAAGAAAGAAATATTAGTTGAGTCTCAGTCGCCCTAATTTAATTTCTAATATCAATTTTTCAACTTTAAATCTATTCCCAGTTGAGTTTGACCACCAGACTCCCCCGGTGGTTGATGTTATTGGCTGCATTAATCTAGAAAGAAGCAGCAAAGCGTTATTAGTTGCAAAGGCTTCCAAAGAAACGCCACAAATAATTGCATTTAAAAAGACTGAACAAATGGAGCATCAAGAGTTCACTTGAGGACAAAACATTATTAAATGAGGAGCAAAAAATGTGAGACGACAGAAAGATGATGACAGAAACACCGTCTGGTGAAGAAAGAAAATAATGTGTACAGTAAACAGTGAGAACTTGTTCACAGTGGAAAGTGACGCTTGGATGAGGAAAAGGAGAAATAATAAAAACATTCGAGATAAAATGAAAAAATAGGAAAGGAAATAGATTCACAGAGTAACATGGGAATTATCTTAATCCAATTCAAGTCAAACTACAGTTTTGCCGAATTATTATGCTAAGATTATGTTAGAAGTAAAGGTAAAAAATACTACTCTCATTTTTATTCAGTCATGTGAGCTTCTGCACACATTGTGCAGGTATAATATTGATTATTTAATATTTTGCCTTGCAATATAAAGCTACATTTTCTAGTAGTCAATATAATCAAATATTTCCATGTTCAGTTTGACCCACTGAGGGTGATGAAAGCATCTATAATGTGTCAAATATCAGCAAATTCTGCCAAATGCATGAACATGTCAGTAAAATAAACATTCTGCTTTTACTTAAAGGTTGGGAAACTTACCAATGACACTGAACCTTGCAGCACAAAAACATCTTAGCAGCTGTAAGAGTAAAACACAACAACCAGTTAAAGCTCCGTGAACACCACTGGTGACCCTACAGTTAGAAACGGGTTGATCAAGCCTGGCGGTTTGGAGCTGTTTCCTACAACAGCACAACTCAGTTCTACGGGAATAATTAACAACAAGCTTTGAAATGGAAAGATTCAGCCTTTACGCATAAAACCATGTTTGGAAAATAAACAGTTTATCACCAGGAAGACCTAAAGTATGGTGGAAGGATGATCATCTTCCACTTAGATCTCTTTAGATAAAGTTAATTGGAAAGTGTAACTTTCATATTAGAAAAGGAGTTTCTGGGAAGCTTTTTCTCACAAGGAGAAACTTTGGTCTCCAGGGTAACCTTTGGCGTTTGTATCTTTAAATGAAGGAATCTATAATAAAGGCCCTGTTTTGAATGTTATCAGTGGTTTTATACAGTAGTACACCTCCTAAAGTAAAGGTAATTAAAACGCTTCTTGGCTTTGAATGTAACCTCAGGGTTACAGAGTCTGCATCTCTAATCATGTTGAATTATTTTGGTTGAGGTTGAACTCGCGGCGATGCACTTATCCAACACCCATAATGTGTCCGTGTCCCTTGATGTGTTAAACATCGTTTATCGCCTTAATTGATGTCATTTAGGTCTTTGCTTCCGCTCCATATGATTCATTCATATCTTAAAAGGCAAGTAATAAACACCTCCGTTAGTCTACGGAAACAATTTATTAAACACACAAGACCCTGGAGACACCGACAGGAAAGCATCCAGACCGCTCACAAATTAATACCCACAAAACAACAAACTTCTGGACGCAGCACACAGATGAAAACACACAGACAAGTAATCCCACATTAAATACATTTTTGGTTCTTCAAACCATATGAAACAGCATCTATGGGAGAAGTCTGAAGAAAGTGAGTTTCTTTCTGGAAGTGAGCGGAGTTGACCTTTGAGAAATTGAGTCGAGTCATAAAAAGAGGTAGTGACCTCTAAAATAGTTTAGCTCCAAAAACATTTTCTCAAATTGCTTCTTTAGTTTTTGTCCCACTCATAAAAAACTACAACTCATCGCTTTACAGTTTTCATTGGTTTCAACTTCATTTTGTCACAATTTTAGCTTATGAAAAACAGTTAAAGTTTGTTTGGCTCTTCTAAACTTTCTTTATGCTGAAACTCTTTGCCATGCTGACATTAAACTCATAAACTGCCATTTCAGATAAACACCAGACTTCACAGTAATTTACATCAAGGACTTCCTTTCATTAAACAAAAAATCTCTCTCGAGGTCAGACACTGCAAAAACACAAGAATCACCAAGTAGTTTTAGTCTAGTTTAGTTTTTTAGTGCAAGTATCCTACACTTTACAGTTTTATCCAGTTAAATCCAGTAGTTTAAAGGTGTGACAACAGATACAACTATACATATTTAATGCCCTTTTATTAAGAATGTGTCTTTCTGCTGACCACCAAACACACAAACCGTGTAAAGCTTGAACATTTTTAGTTCCTGCTGACGATTTCAAAAACTCTATAACTCTGTTTTATGTTGGTTGTAATTTCTAATGGGGTGACGGCTTCTAATTACACAGTTCACTACGCCACCAACAATTACATCAGAAATAAACTAACCAGCGACACTCAGAGGCAGGAGGAGAGCACGCTAACATTTTATCATGTTACTCAGCTGCTAACGTTCAGCACTTCATGTCCGACTGGAATCTCACTTCCTAAAACTTTTATTCTGTTTCTATTTGCGCTCAAAACGTACTGAACCTCATTTTTTCATATTTGTCTTCCTCCCTTGCTCTTCCATCATATATTTTTGTTTGCTATAGATCAGGAGGCTAACAGATATGGCCAGCAGGACAAACATATTTTATACTCTGTCCAATTTATCAATATGAGTATTTGCTTCTTCCTCAGGTTATTTCCTGAAGCATTCTCCCTTTGCCACCATTTTTTCTCTCCCATCCCCCTAAGCAGAGTATATACAGGAGGTGTTTATAGACGCGATAAGTGGCAGATGACGACTGCTTGGCGAGCCCGGAGATAAGGCTGCCAAAAGCAAGGCCCCCCCATCTATCAAACCTACCGGAGCCGAGCCATCGGCTTCAAGCCGCCAAGGAGGCGAAGGAGGTGCGGAAAAGGTAACAGCTCTCCATCTTCGGATAAAAGAGAACCAAAATGACAGGACGGCAAAAACTCTGGGGATAGTCAGAGTAAAGACTGCCTGGTGTTTGATTTAGGACGGTCAGATGGATTTGTAGTAACAGGATTATTAAGGTCTGGTAAGACAATGAGTCTCAATCTGGGTTTACAGCACAGTTTGACAGCAACATTGGACCTCACTCTATTGTTTTGATACATAAATATATACATATATATAACTATGTTTTTCTTGAGGAGGGGGTAAGGGTTGTGAAATTTTTCACAAGCGTCTCCAGCTTGGCTTCATTGTTGAGAAAAAGTCACAAGAACTTTTCAATATGAGTTTCTTTAAAATGTATTATTAGGGCCGCTGGGGAAAAACAAAACAAACAAACAAAAAAAAAGTTTTTCTCAACGAAATTTAATCTCAGGGAATCAAAAATCCAGAATTCTGAAAAAAAAAAAAAAAAAAAGGTTGAAAATCGAAAAATAGTCAGAATTCAGAAAATATTCAGAATTCTGAGAAAAAAGAATTTTGAGATAATTGTTTCTTCTGTATTTCATGGTATGGAAATTCAGATTAATTTTGAATCTGGTAAAGAGTTCATATTTTATATGGTAAAACTGCAAGTATGAGATTAAAACCATAATATTTCTCAGTAAAGTCAGTCTCATTACGCATCACCCAGATACTTTCGGCATCAAATATAGAGCCTAAAATCCTTTGACTAACCAAACCTTTGCTGGAAGCCAGGCGACTTAAATAACATGTTTGAAATTCTGCCAAAAGTTTGCCATGTGTTAATGCTCTGAGGTTAAATTGGGCCGTGTTGGCGCCTGCTGCCAGAAGAAACACTACAAAGTGAGTGCAAGAAGAAGCAGCAGAAGAAGAGGCTCCACTTACTGCTCCTGACAGAAAAATTGACATGGAAAGCCAACACTTAACGCCTCCCTCCTCCATCCACTTGCCTTCCTCTCATCCCCCCTTCGTCTCCCTCGTTCCTCGCCGCTCTTACGCTCTGATGGATGACCTTTACAGTACACATGACTCATCTTCTGGGCTGTCTGGGTTACAGAAGAGGCTGAGAGCCGACGGTGGAGCTGCTGGCCAGAAAGCAGCTTCGCTGTCTGATCGCCAGCTGCTGCAGCCTGGGCTGGTTCACATAGTTTAGTATGTGATGGAATATTTTAAGGCAGCAATGAGGAAGGCTGATAGAAATAACACCACCAGTTGTGATATGATGGAAGCAACCATATGGGCTGCTTTCTGGTGGATGCTACCATTTCCTTTCAAAGGAACCAGTTTGTAATAGACCTGTTATGCTTAGCAGAAACAGCAGAACAACATTTGTATTACACTTTGGATGATTGAGCTAAAAACATAAATGCATGCAAACCTTTAGGTACTCTGGTTGGTTTACCAAATCTTTATCCTCAAGACAAAATAAAAGTTACTACCAGTGAACTAAAGTTAAATGAAACAGTTAATTTTTATCAATTAAAGTTGCAAAATGTAACTTTTATAAAACATTTTTTTACATATTAGTGCAAACTGTCACCATGTTGTGACAGTATGAGACAGATATGTGAAGCAACAGAGCTCATCTGCCTTCTCCCAGTGCTACCAAGGAACAACCAATAAGAGCCAGGAGGCGGGGCTTAGCGCTGCTCATTACTCCCTCTGCATTTACATGATAGGCTATGTAAAGCCACCAATGATGGCAGTTAAACAGTTTTCCTGCAACAGTAAATTGTTTCTCCACCATTAACACATTTAGCAGCTCATACACGAGATTGATTGACAGCGCTAAGACCCGTCTCCTAGCTCTGATTGGTTGATTTTGATGCATTTCTTCAGATGGCAGAAGCAGCTCAGGGAGGAAGTGGAGAAGGTTGATCTTTTCACAGATTATCTGCTTCATACCATATTATCAACACATGTTGATAGCTTATCAATAATCACTAAAAACACAAAAATAAGTTGATTTCAGCATTAAAACCTGCTGTGCGAAGGGGCTGCCTCATGTAGTAACCATCTTATTTAATACTATTAATGCGCTGAATATCTGAATAGTACTAACTGAGGTGAGACAGGGGTCGACCAGAGGTCACTTCAACAGGTTTTTCCCATCATTGTTCTTTTTTTTTCACTTACAGCAGAGGTTCCCAAACTGTGGGGCGCGCCCCCTAGGGGGGGCGCCGTGTCATTGCAAGGGGGGCGCGGGAAGCCGTCTGGATAAAAAACAAAACAAAACATGAACACTGTATGCGCTGGGTTTTTACCTTAGAATGGCCAACTCTCTTATTCCTATGTCAATTTGATACAGTAGAGGCTTCCACACTTCCCATATTTGTGTCCTCTGTCACTTTTATCAGCAGTTAAAACTGTTTAATCCGTTGTTAACATGTTGTAACCTGTTTTTCCGAGCCGCCTTTAAACGCAACATGAGCGCTACGACGCTCGCTGGGTTTCCACCTGTGAAGGAGACCTGCTGCTGCTGGGCGGAGCTACGTAGGTTTGTGTTAGAATCACGGCAGCAAACCAGCAAAACGCAAAGAACTTTTCACAGTTTTTCCCTCCAAACTAACCGACTGAGTTGAGTAAATGACTAGCTAATATCAATACAGAACCTTAAGCTTAACAAGTACCTTGTAGGCTACCGATGTTGGTGTCTATTTTCAGCTACGTACATTCATTTTGCACCCCCTCCCCCCACGTCACACCGTCACACGCGTCGTTTCAACCAGACAGCCATTTGTAATCCATGGGGGGGGGGGGGGCGCAGAAAATGTTTGGAAACCACTGGGGGGTCGCAGAAGAAAAAGATTGGGAACCACTGACTTACAGAGTGAGACTTTGTGTAACCACAAAGCCAGTCTTGGATGAATGGCCAACAGAGATATATATTTGTAATTTTTTGTAATCTAAGATGAATGAACATGGACTGAGTTTTTTAAAGCAACACTACCAGCCGTGTTTGAGACATTTAATGTGTTCTGCTGGACAATGGTTCACTAGAACATGAATGTTTCTGTTCTCTGTGTTCATACATGCTCTGAGCGTGTTTTTTCACATGCAGCCCGCTGGCATCGCACTGCAGCCAAGGACAAGTGATTCTGCAGTTAGATGATGAAGGCTCTCGCTGGAGACTGGATCAGGCTTTAGCACTGCTGATACTCCACTTAAGGGAAGAAATTGTCCATTATGACTGGAGGGAGGACGAGCGGTCTAATCACTAGCATAGAGAACTTTAAGCTTTCAATTGTTTTTGCCCACCTCCTCATATTGCCTGTGCAACGATCTCCGTTTTAAATGCTTGAGGTTTTCTTCACACTGGATCGACTGTAAGCCAGGACCAAAACTGATTTACTGTAGAAAATATGGGTAAAACATTAAAAGAAAAGTCTGACAGCAGCTAGAACAAGAGGGAAAGAAGCAGTGAATGATTTTTTTTTTTTTTGTCACAGTACAAAATGGAAAAGCCTTTAAACCGAACAACAGAAACAGAAAAATGATTTCTAAGCAAAGGCCGACATTTCAGTTGTCAGTGTTACTTGAGATTTACTGCTATGTTCACAATTGATTATTTTATTTTCATTTAGGCCTTTTAAAGATGCGCTTTAAAATACTCAGCAGTATTTTAAATACTTCTACTCTCCATCCGTCCTCCAGTACTTATCTAAAAGTGAGAATCCTGTCTTGGACAAATCTCTCCTCTCTCTTCTGTTGGCTCCTCCAACTCATCTGAGGATACTTAAATTCCCAGCACAACTTTAAAACATTCTCTCCTGCAAGTAGAGGCTCGCCCTCCAGGCCTCCTCCCAGATGGACGTGTCCGAAAAACAAATCCTGTTTCCTGAAGGAGCGACTCATCGGACAATGTCAGTCCTTTGATTGGCTGCTGTCAGGATCTGGATCCTCTAGTAAATTCAGAGCTTCGCCTTAGCTGAGCAGCACTGGCTCACAACTTATAGTAAAGTTTATTTGCAGAGCACATTTCAGCAACAAGGCAGTTCAAACTGCTTTACAACATAAAAACATAGTGAAGTAACCGACTATGAAACAGGCAACAGACATTTTATTTTGTCAAAAGCCATCATCAAAAACATCAAGTAAATTTACAAAAATATTGATCAATTAATGCTCTGCTTAATGAAAGGCAGCTCTAAACGGGGTTTTAAACCTCGACTTAACCGTCTTATAGCACAATTAAATGTCTAATTAAGGATTTCTCATCCATGCATGAAAGAATCAAAGCAACACTCTGGGTGATAAAGAAATAAAATAATATGACGTAAAGATCAAAAAAGTTGATTTTAATCCTGCCCCTTTAAACTTTTCCACTTGGGGCAGAAAATCAAAATCCAAAATTTCTCCACTGAAAACCACAAACCCAGATTTTAAACTGCTAATCTATATCCTGGCTGAACAGGAACCACGTCATTTGAATGAAACCATGAAGAAACTTAGTCCCATAATCTTAGCTTCATCTAGAGAACCTTCAACTAAACTCAAGAACAACAACTCATCACCTCTCTGGCACTTTAGAGCTGATTTTGGTGTGGCGTAATTGATCCTGGACATTCATCCATTTTGGACCTGGCTTTACGTCTGGATGCTTTTCCTGAATTGTCAGAGAGCTACAAGGTGAGCAGTCTGCTGGGTTCACATCAGTCAGGAAACGCCTCCACCTGAAGTGATGCAGCTGTTCCAACAGCGAGGAATCATTTCAGAAGAACAGAGAGAGAGACGGGTCTGACCTCAATCCATGTTCAACAACATCTACACAGCAGCTTCATATAACCGTCCAGTCAAGGTAAAAGGAATCCACTATGGGAGGGCAGCTTCACGTAGGACACAAGACTTCATCTTCCTAAACCTGTATTAATCACGCCCCACATCAGCGTCCGATGAGATGCAGCACATATCCTCTGATGCTGTAAGCAAAGTCCTGACTTATCGCTAAGAGAAACATGTTGGAATAAAGTCATAAATTGTGTCACTTTTCACCTTTAGAAAACTCTGCCTGCCTGCAGGACGCCCTTCACTGCGATGGCAACATCAAATCAAAGACAAGCCACTGAAAACGACAGACGCAAAGTAAATGCATCTGGATATCAACACAGCCTGCAGCAGCAGCGGCCTGATGCGTAAAGTTACGATAAGGGAATTTTTCCAGACATATCAAGATGTTATCCTCGCCCAATGTGCCACCTCATCCAGCAGTTGTTCATTACATCCAGGCAGGATGAAAAACTGGAGAGGTGAGAAACTTTGAGGAGTGGCCGCTTGTTCTTAAGCCTGGTTCACATACGGTGTCTGGTTGAGGTCCAAACCAGTTGTTTTTGGCTGCCTTATCCCTAAAACTGCTCTTCTACAAAGACAATTTTATTAAGAACTCATTTAGTGAACATAACTGATGTTCCCTCTTGGTTATCTGGCATTTCTCCAAAACAAGGAGGAAAGAGGGAGGCTGGGATGGAGAGGGTTTGGCATCGACTGTTCCACCCATGAGTCAGAGCAACAGACTCTGGATTGTAAATAAATGGCCGCCACTGGCAAAATACTGACAGAACTCAGATAAAAGTGCTAAAAAAAATAGAAATGAAAGTCTAAGAAAAGCACACAAGAAGAGAAATGAAACAGCAGTCAGGTATGTGACCAGTGAGTAAACAGGTATTAGAAGGTACATGTGTGAAGTCGAGTCAAAGGATAAAAGGCAGATATTCCTGCAGTGTGAGGCCTTTCACCCACAAAACTAATAAGCTAAGAACAACAGCATGACTGTAAAATAATATTCTGTGTTGTCCTTGTTAAATCATCTTACTGAAGCACAGATTTCATCGTGGCTGTGATATCAGATACAGATTTGTTTTATATTATCCTACTTCTGAGTGTTTGATGCGTTTTATTAACCTGCTGCTTTTAAAATTCAGCTGCTCTTTTATTCCTGGTGAGCTTCAACAAGTTACCTTATGCTTTCTGACAATGAGTTATGTGCACCAAACAGGTTCATAATGCTGAACACAACAGACCTGCAAGAAGAAAAATGGATTTCCGTACCCTTACCCAACTTGATTCCTCAGCCTGAGCTGCTTCACTTCTTACTTTCCTTGTTATTTATAAGCCTCACTTGCTGACTAACCTGACATGCTTCCTTTCCCAATCCTATTTATTTCCGTACCTGACTACCTCATCCTCAGACCACTGCATACTTCCTTACCCTACTTTGACTTTTTTCTTTTGTCCGTTGCTGCAACTCAAGTTTTAACCAGTTCTCACAAGCTAGTCCAAATGTCTCTCATGTCGGTTGTGTGTTTTAAAACTGATTTTTTTAAATTTTATTGTTAACATTTAAATCTGTATGTGCTGTATGCTGTTGACTGCAGATAATCTGTCAGGATTTAAAAACAAGAGCAGGAAATATGGGACACCATATATTATTCACATGGAAAATCTTTACTATGGCTGGTAGGGTCTAATAAATCCTAATAATCCAACTTTCAATGAGCTTTACTGGACTTTAAATAAAGTTTTCCATTTGTTACAAGATTGAAATGATCTTTACTTTGCATTCTGTTGAGCAACAACAAAAAATTAAGTAAGTTTCCATGTCTGAATGTTTGACATGTAGCTCAAAAAGTTTTTCACACTTTTTTGGGGTTGTAGTTTATTTTGCACACCATACATTAATATTGTAATTATTTTTGGTCAATACTACCCAAATAACTAACCACAACGCCTGGCAGATGTCAGTAGAATCTTTTTTGCAGTATATTACTGAGTTATAGTTTCTGAATGGAGCTTGATATTCTCTGTGAAGGCGCCTGGGTTTGTGTGAGCGTCTCTCAGAAGCCGATCAGGTTCATCATCGGCTGCCGACCTGGAGCCCAAGGTGACCTCATTGCTGACATTTGTTCCGCTTGTCGCAGTAAATCACACAGTGTGTCCATCAGGATCCAGCAAATTTCTGGCAGCCACGGTGGCTGGTAAGCCGCCTAACTCTGCAGTGGAGGAGCTCAGAGCGGCTGCCTCCTGATCCCTGACCCAGGAGGAAATCAGGAGTAGCTGCTCTCTGTTCAGACGGATCAGAGCGCTGAAGGGAATGCAAAGTGACCCAGCAGTTGACCTCATTTGATCTCGGCGCGTTCAAGGAAAGTTTATGTTGCGTGTCGGCAGTTTCTTCCCGACGTAAAACCGTCTAAAACGTCTGGTGAGCAGGATGCCAACGTGACCGGTGGAACGGCTTGGTACAGATTATGACCTCAACAGGTGAAGATTTGTCGTTAGTGGTGTCAGCGTTTTGCTGATTCCAACCAAGTTTTAAAAATACAAAAACATTTCAAATCTGAAAATCCTGTATTTATAAAGGGAAAGGATTATGTAAAATTGATTTTTGATATTTATACCATGTTATAATGTTATTCCCTATCAAAATGATTATCAGACTGTATCAGACTAGCCAGCAGCAATTAGCAAACACCTGGTGGAACTTAATACAGGAGCCATGTTGTGACCACTTCCTGAAGTCGGAGTTTTAGAAAGCAGAAGCTTTTAAAGAGACAGAGGCCCAATTTCAAGTTGGTAAATTACAAAATCAAGTTTCTTTCAAGTCATATTTGATATATACAGCGTTTTTTGATTGTGTTATAAAATAGTAAAATGTGGCTGGAAAACATAACACTGCCCCTATGAAAGCAGATGAAGATTTGTAAAACATGCTTGTCTGATACAATATGAATCAAGCAACAACAAAAAAAACATAGTATGATGAAAAAATAACCCATGACACAGACTTAACCAAAGGAAAGATGACAGTTCATGTCACAGGCGTCTGTTAAAACATGAAAAAATGTTACTTTATTATCATTACTTTTTATTTGTCCTCTGTCAACTCAGAACAGATTGCCTTACTTAAAATTAATAACACTCATAATTTCTTTATAGCATGAATGAGAGCCTTTAACTGCAGCTGCTGTGTGATTGTACATCAGTGTTTTAACTTCTCCCCTGTGCAGCATTTACTGAGACCAAATATTAGTTACAAGGAAACTAAACAGACTGAGTAGAAGCAGCTTGAAAGGAATTCACCAGAATAACATTTTAAAAGCTGCATCTCTCTAATGCAAAGAAAGACAGTTTGATTAGGTGTAAAAAAAAAAAAAAAAAGGTGACAATTTCAGCTGCTTCTGCTCCCTGGCTGGCTATAGTTTTATGGTGAATATTTATGCAGTCACTCATTTTATATTAAATATTTTAATTTGTCATTTTTTAGAAATACTTACTTTGACACTGTAGGTCTTTCTTAAGCCAAATTTGATTTGTTTGTAAAAGCAATAAAAAGGTAATACTTTACCATAGACACTGTGTGTCATTTCATATTTTAAATCGTGGCTCTTAGTTATTTAAATGTTAAATTTAGTCAGTCTAATCCAAACTGTAAGGACTTTAACATCAAATGAAGCTGTAATTATCTTTAGATCAGTTGTGGTTTGACAAGTAAATATCTGGGTCTTCGTCTTACTAGCTGTCATTTTTATTACTTGTGCACAATCTACAACCTCATTATTGGTTTGGGTCCAATAAATATCGAGCTCAACATCCCTGAAGAACCTTCAGAACTGAAAAAATGACAAAGCACACTGAAAACATTGCACAGGCATCAGGAGATAATTAGAAAAGCTGATTTTACTCTAAATATTTCATCAAATATTTCATTTTTGTGTCACAGATGACCAGATCCACTCTTCATTAATCTTCAGTGACAAATCCATAAATGTTTCCACATATTAGAAAAGCAACAATTGATACAATCCAAAAAGTTTGAATTATTATTTGTGCAAAACTCCTTGACGTGACGTTTAAGCACAGGAAATGCCCGTTTCTGTGCGAGGAGGCGGCTGGTGATGGTCAGTTAACTGGTGAGCAGACGCATCCTGGCAGAGCCACGACGGACTTGGTACCATGCCAGCCGGGACAGAAGAGGGATGGGGGGCGGTGAGTGTGTGACTGAGCGTGACGGGGGTGTGTGTGGGCATGCTCTTTGATTTGATGCACCCCCTGCCCTGCGCGGTGTCAGTGTGTGTGTTTGGGGCAGCCTTCCCTCCAAGCAGCTGGTTGTCAGGGAAGCAACGGCCGGGCTCAGCGTCTGGAGGAATGTTGCTTCGGATCCAACTATGTGTCTCTAACACACTGCTGATGCTCCGGCTGATGGTACACCCCCACTGACGTTTCCTTTTTTCTACTGAGAGACTTATTTTCACCAACGTGCCAAAAGACCCATGGCAGGTCAAACAGACGACTCACTTCTGAACCATGTCTGATTATATGTTTAAAATTATATATCAGCAGGGCTATGGTAAGAAAAAATATACATTTTCAGTTTAGTTCCTCCAAATCCCAGCACAGTTTCAAGTCTGTAATGACTAAAATAAGCATTTCCACACTGGCTACATGCCATTCAGTGTGCTTGTGAGTTGCCATAGGTACAAATTATTCACTATTTTGTCTTCAAGAAAAATTATGAGATTTCGCGATGATCTCTTGAACAAAATATAATTAATTTGGTGAAAAAACCATATTGTCTTTATTTTGAATATCAATGAGGAGTAATTTTAGCCTACTGGTGATGGAGACAACTTGCTGAAGTTGAGTATCTGAATCGGCGATGAAGGGGAGATGAGAGACTCTGAAGGACGGGACTGGTCAAATTACGGTCCAAATTCTCAGTTTTACAGATAATGGTATGAAAAACAGAAAATATGTTAATGGTGAGAGTCAGAGGAGAATGGGAAGACAAGTATTACATTAGAAAAAGGTAAATCAAGCAATGCAAAGTAAAATCTGTGAACATGCAAGATGATGACCCTTCAAGCAGCTGGGCTACAACAGCAGGATCACAGCAGACGCCACTAAAAACAAAAAAACTGAGGCTAAAATTTACAAGGTTCACTGAAGTTGGACAAGAAGAGATTGGAACGATGTTGCTTAGTTCAGTTTCAGATTCAACAATCAGAGGGTAGATCAGACTAACTGAGCATTTAGATGCTACGATCCACCTGAGTAGTGTTGCTCTTACTAAATGTGGATGTTGAACTCTTGGTATTATGATAAAAGTAGGTTCTTAAAAAACAAAAATTAATAAAATGAAGAAAAAAGGAAGAAAAAGCAAATAAAGACCAGACACGACCATTTTCCCAGTGAATGTCAAGTTTTCAATCCTGGAAATAAAACAAAATAACTCCTGATCAAGTTACTTTAAACATCAAAGCAAAGTTATGTTATTGGAAGCAAAACAGAAAGAAACGGTATAAAAAAACCCTCTGCTCAGTGCAAAACCTCCACCCAATAAAAACTATCATACGTTTCTAAATGCCTATCTCGACTTCACTATAATGCAACAGGGGGCATTTAGTTGCAGCTAAAGCTTTTAAAAGGGAGCAATTTAACGAGCAGACAGACTGACTCACCCGCCCTCACATCCACCTACTTCATTTTTCCTGTTATATTTTTTATAGATCTTTAAAAAGAAACAACTGCTATCAGAGACCAAACTCTGCGCTTTAGTGAGAGTTCGGACTGTCCACTCAGTCCGAACTGAATCTGAGCTTTAATACGAGCATCGCCGTCCTGAGAACAGCTGCTCAGTCAGCTGCAGAATGCTTCACAGAAAGCACAGAAATTAGGGAACTGATATTAGAAGTACAGTTTAGAAACCAGAGGCACTTTAGTGTTTTTACGTTTCACCTATAGCAATATGTTTCAATAAAGATTTAATTCATGTTTGGATACTGAATCAACATAGAGAGTAATCTCATCTACATCGTGCCTCTTGGACTCTTTAATATCCTGAATAAAACACAAATTCTCTCTCCTTTCCAGAACCTGGTTTGGGTTCAGGGGTGAAATATACGACACTTTTAAGGATCTAAGACATTTATTTCTGGTGACTAAAATACCCCAGTGATTTGAAACTCATTAAGATTTATTTGTCTGTTGATGAGAGAAGTCATAGTCATTGAACTGGTTTCTGTTTACTCTCACCTCCAGCTCTAAGTCAATAAACAACCTCAGATGTGGTGGAGTCACATGAGGTCAAAGGTCATCAGTCACTGGAAACAAGTCTGACAAATTTCAAGATTCACATTCCCAACACAAGTTTGATTTTTGAACAGTTTAGGGCTTAAAAGAAAACTAACAAAGAAGAACCGTATCGACTGACCACCAGTAACAATCGACCAGCTGACCTTACAACACTAATCAAAGATGTGGATTTTACTCAATGAACTTTTCCTGCAGTAGCTTTCTGCAGACTTTTTGGATATACCAAGAATTATGAGCGGAGCAAAAATAGTAAATGTAAGAGAAACTTCATTTTAACCCCACTGTGGAAATGCAAAGGAATGATAGTGGGGATAAAATAAAGGAACCAGGAAATTGAGCCTTGGTAAAAAAAAAAATAAAATAAAAATAAAACATACATAAATAAATAAATAAATAAATAAATAAATAAATAAATAAATAAATAAATAAATAAATAAAATAAATAAATAAATTTCAGATTGAATTGAGAAACGTGCTTCAAATGAACAGCTTCTAAATGTAAAGACAATTATAGAAACTGCTTCTTTAACCCTGAACCTTTAACCAGAAAATGGCAAATTGCACATTCTTAAAAATACAGGGCAACTCGACACACACTGCATATCTAAAGCTGACTGTAAATAATTAGTAATAAAAAAGTCTGCAAGTGTTTTCCCTTTATTTACCTTACCATGCAAGTCAAGAACAAAACCTAAAAGATTAAACATGCACTTCTGAATGAGCCTTTTATCCAGACTGCACAACAACAACGATTTGCTTTCTTACTTGCAATCAAACCGAGAATACTTTGTCTTCTCAGGTAAAACATACAGCAATGACTTTGCAATGCACTTGTGTAGATTTAAAAAAAACACAGAAACAAAACAATCCACAAGAAAATATTTTAGTTTTCTGTACAGTCAACTAGAGTTTAAAAACAGTTTATATAAATAAAAAACAGGTTTTTAAAGCTCCTGTTTACAGTTAGATGTATTTTAATAAATAAATTCATGCTTTCTTTTAGAAAATTTGAATTATAACCAGCATTTAAATGCTAATAATAAAAAGAGATTTCTTAAATGTTACTTTCTATCACAATAATGTTCTGATATTTCTGCACTGCACACATAAAAATGGCACATAAAGCAGGATCCAGCTTTGGCTCCACATGATTCTGGCCTGACAACAAGTAGAGTTTCAAAGCATGTCAGAAGGATCTATAAAAAATGAGCCGAATCTCAGAGTTATGATTCTGTTCAATATTCACATCTAGAAACAAGGCAGCGGCCTATTAAAGCTGCTTCAAACGAAGCTGCTTATCTTTTTAATTAGGCCGCAGGTTGTGAGTGAGCGATATTGCTCTCGGAGCTGATGTATACGTAATGTGGAGCGGTATTGATTGTGGGGAGAGGACGGCGAAGAGGCCCATTCAAGGTTCTAGCTCCGTGAACTGTTCAATACCGGAGCTAATAAATAATATCAAAGGCAAATCCTGGCTGAAGGTGGATGAGATGAAATCTCTTTATAATGCAAAACCCAGAGGTAGCGGCGAACAGGAGGGGAGAGGTAGCGTGAGCAGATATTTCTTTTTGCTGGGAGCCAGGGCGACAGGATATTGCAGGAGAGTGCAGCTGAAGAAACAAATAACCCGTCTTTCATCAATAGCAGATTAAAATGCAGACAGAAAAAGGAATAGAAAAGGCAGCCCTAATTATATTCTCTGGAGCTGGTGCTTTTTTCTGACTGTTTTGACACAGCTAATATGCTTTTCGGTGAATTACCCCCTCCCACACACACAAACAACGCCATCAACCTCCACCTCACCAGGTTATCTGGGACTAAAAGGCAATATGAGAAGCTATTTACACTTCAAGGTGCTAATGCAACACTTTCCTCAATCTTATTACCGTCAAAGTGATTTTCTCACCTGTGTGTTGACAAGTGAAATTAGACAGGAGTGTTTGGATAGCAACATTCCCAACATCAAACACCAGCCTGCAGGAGTTGCACCCTGGCCCTACCGGTCTATTACACTGGAGTTTACAACCACAAACTGCCTGTCAGGAACAGGATTTAAGAGGTGAAAATCAACATGATGATTCCTTACAGAGTTTTTCCACACAAAACACGGGGACGAATACTATAATGTGCAACCATGTCACACAGAAAACTGATATAGAAATAACATTTAAATGAAGAAATTGATAAGGAAATACATTATGTTGATTGACCACAAAGTTGTAGATGAGTGATCAACTCTTATGTACAATCAGATTTTATCTGAAAAGATCAATTTAGATTGAAAAACAAAACCTACAGTTAAAAATATTTATATTTTGAACCAAATTCATGGATCTCAGTTATTTAGAAATGCCTGATACATTGATGTCAACATCAGTATTAGTCATTTTTTTAGCATGTTGGTATCGGCCCAATGAGTGGAACTGGGCGGATATTAACAACCAACAATGTTTATTTAAATCTTTTCTGTGTAAGTTTCAGAATGTGGAAATGTCATCAATAAATATTGGTTATTGGCAGTAACAGCAATATTAATGTTGGCTATAGATATTGGTCCAAATTTTTACGTTAAATATGTTTTACATTACTTTAAATAGTATCTATTACAACGATGTACTTGGAAGTTTAAGTTTTGTGATGCCCTTTCTTGCTGCCTCTCATACTTGGTGATGCCAGCATTTGCTAAAGTTTGAATTGAAACAGCATCCATGTGTGTTCATGTTTCCTCGGTTACATGCATAAAACACAGGTTTCCAGTTGCATTGCTAACAGGATTTGGTCTGGCTAATGAATGAGCTAATCCTGCATGATTCCTGACCTGAAACAGAAAAACATTTGTCATTTCTTAGAGATCCAAATTCTTCCCAGCTAAATAAAAAACTGCATTTTATTCACATTACCACAGTTACAGTGCAAGCATCAAAGCAGTATGAACGCTACCTGAGTAAAATTAGGTCTGTTTTTCAGCTCTAACGCTGCTGTGCAACACACTTCTTTCTAGTTCATTTTTTGGTTTATCACATGAATACACAAACCAGTCCAACATCTCCACCAGTTGGAGAAATCTTTTCTGCAAGAGCAGTTTGAACTCCCCAGAATGCAAATTGAAAATTAAGGTGGACTTCCTTAATCTGCCGTCCTAATCCACCTCCAACGTGAGAGGTAAAAAGAGAGGAACAATCCCTACGAAAGGCCCCATTAATTATACACAAAAAGAAATACTACAAAAGAGGGCCTGCTCTTTGAAGATACTGAGCACTAAATGTCACCCCAGAGCTTTTGAAGTTCTCCACTGGCTTTGTCTCTCATTTCTCCTCTGAATGAAACGAAGCGCCGCAGACAGACGCAGTCGGCAACGGTGATGGAAATTTTACCTTGTGGTTGCAATCCTTTCACAGACAGATGAAGAAAAATAATCTGCGCTCTGCCAGTAGTGTAAACCTGGGTTTTGCATGCATTTCGAACAATGAGTGAAAATCGACTTACTAAGTAAACCTGCAAATAAGATGTGTTTTCCGATTAGAAACTGTTTGCTGGAATTCATCACTGTCGCAGAGTTGCAGGGATGTATTGATAAGTAATGTACGCTAAATCTGGCTCACACAGACTGAATGTTATCGGAGAGTTTAAACATTTGCAGACGTTGCTGCAGAGTTATAAGCTATTACAGCTGCCATTCCTGATACTGGTGCAAAGTAAATATTATACCGTCTGCTGAATTAATGTGAATCCATTGTCTTAAGGTATCAACTATAAATCATTTTATTACTCTGAATAAAAGTAGTGCGTCTGCATATGTAGATAAAGGTAAATAATAGAATAGCATAAGCATACTGAATAAAAAAATGTAAAATTATTAAACCTTGGATTAAGGAGGTTTGCTGTAGAATAGTGAACAAGATCTTTAGTCTTACTATGTCATAAAGTTTGGATGTAATGCTGAAAGAATAGACTGTAGGTACCTGCCATCTAGGCACAACGTTTAGATAGTTCCCAGTGAGGATTGGACTAGGCCAAAGCTGCTACAAGTTGCTGATCACCTCTGTGGTGTGCATGCACAGGGTGTGGAGACAGAGGAGGGATGGTTGTCTGGGCTTCATCTTTTTTTTTTTGCTTTTTCCAGTTAAATTAGTTCTTTTGGAGGGGAATGGGCTGAGTGGTCAGAAAGAACCAGCTCCTCTGAATCATGGGACTCAACTGGCCCAAGCCTGTTCGAGCCCGGTCTGACCCGGCTAATTAGAGACCCAAACCCACAGGAAACAAAACATATTTCATTTAAGATGTCACTACTTCAGTCATTTTTAGACTGTAACTCGCATAAGCAGCGTTACTTCTCCCATTTGTAGCTTTTGTTGAACATCTTTCAGCTCCAATTTGTCGCTTGTTGTGAGGGACAAATTGGAGTCAAGTGCAAATCTTCTGGGATGTGTGATTGATAGGAGCAGAGCACATTTATTGTTGTTACAGTCTAATGAACTTCTGCATCTTTATTTCTTTCTTTCCTCAACAGTGAAGCTGCCAACTCCTCTGTTTAGCCTATAAGTAGATTAACAACTTTACATTGTGCAGTCTCATTTGGTTTCCTCTGTGCTGGATGTTGTGTGTTATTAAACGCGCCTCAGAAGCCAGAGCCCAACCCGACTATCAAGCAAATCATTTCACGTCGGGCCATAAATCTAAACTTCTCCTCTGGGACGGGAAACTCATTTTAAGGATGCAAAGCCAACACACCTGCAGCTACTACGTGATCACATGTCGATACGAATCAAAACAAGGTTCACACACCTTGCTGAACTTTTGCCATTCAGAATTCAGGCAGTGCTGCAGGCAAAAGGCTCCAACACAGCAACAGGGTGCAGAAATCGTTAATTAGCATGAGCCATGCTCCCCTTCGACCTGTTTGCCCTAATTTCCTTCAGCAGCATTAAGTGCACTCAGAAGGTGACTGCAGGACTGAGTCAACTTTACAAAGAAAAGAGAAACGGAATGTTCATATTAAGTTTAACAACCATATCATGCAGTGCACCATACCTAATGTTTTTAATTCAGCAAAAATTTGCTGTGTGTTTTTAGGAAGGATTTCTCATGAGACTCATTTCTTGAGTTGATAACTGATGAGACTTGGAGAGAATGAGCTGATTCCCAGAGGATTATGGGGGAATGAGCAGAAACATGGAGATGGTTAGGATGGTTACGCAAGCTAAATATTTTCTATTTTCTGCAGAGAAATTCTAAATTAATAAACTATTAGCTGTGTACTGACTAAGCGCTTAAATTATTGATCTAATTTCCACACATCAAAGCTTTAATCCTGATTCTAAATGCAGCCAGAACCGGTCCTTAATGGGCAATCTTCATCCTTACCCTGATCTACTTTCAGTGCAGTCAGGAACAAACAAAGCCTGGCCTTTCTTTCTCCTTTTTTCAATTCAGTCCTCAGCTCCTTCTCAACCACCCTCTCCCTTTGTAGGTGAAAGAAATCATGGGAAAAAGGGAGCGAGAAGGAGGCGCAGAGGAGGGAGCCTGACTAAAGAGAGACTGAAAGAAAAAAGTTGAGGAGACGGCGGCGGCACTTGAGTGCAGTTGCAATCAAGGCCTGCGCGCTCAAGAGGGGCCAATCAATCCAGCTGTCTGGCTCTACATCTCATCAGGCATCGTGAAGACAGCTAAAAATGAGCGGCTGGGGCCAGACAGGCTCTTCGGGCAGCTCAGAAGGCAACAGGCGACTTCAGTTCAGAGTCTATCATAACAGATTCAGAGAAGAAAAAACCTCCTGAAAGTCTCAGATTTGGTCAAAATGCATGGAAAGATAACCAGCCTTATCTAGCCACATGTACAGATGTGTGTGATGTGACACTTTACTAATTCATGCTCCCACTTTGGATCCAGCCAATACCATGGTCTTAAACCAGGGGTGTCCAACGTGCGGCCCGGGGCCGATTTGTGGCCCTTAGACTGATTTTGTGCAATTCAAGAAAGAGGTAAATTTTACCCGTCCAGCACAACTGCTTGATGCAGATTTTTATTTGTAATCAGGGTAAATTACCGACATTATGTTCACATTAAGTTTAATAACCATATCATGCAGTGCACCTAATGTCCATTGTACGAAATACAATGAACATTATACGACGTCTATATTGTAATTTTTGTACAATGGAAAATGTTACCACAAAATAATAATCTTTTTATAACCAAGCTTTTGTAATAAGTAGAGCCAAAATTGCTGCATCTGTCGTGAGATGAGGTCATTTCTTAGTGGGTATGAAACCTAATTTTCATACCCATTAAAGATGAGGCTGAAATGACTGAAGAATGAAACGGTCAAAGGGCATAATGACCACAGTCCGGCGACAAAAGGAACATTTTTAATGTTGATTAAAAAGGTAACCAAACTGAAAAGAAAAGAAAATCCAAACTTATGATCCGTTCCACATCCACTCTGTTGCTTCCACATTTTGCATGTTCCAAAGTGGTGACCAATTCATTTTGATGGAAAAATGAAGTTGCCACAGAAAACTAAGACGTCACGTAAACAGAACTTGCATGACATGAAATAAATTAAACGATCTCAGAAAATGCCACCTGGTGATTTCTGCAAGCAAAAAAATAATCCACAGTAACTTGACATCTATCAGCTGAAAACAAATTAAAACATCATTTCTACCACAGGAGACATGAACGTTCTCACTCTCTGGCTCAGATGACGCTATAAAATTAATTTTTGATACAGTAAAAAATGTCTTCATTTCAGTTTTCCTCTAGATTTAAACTTAAAAAGGTCGGACAGAGCTTCTTATAATTGTTTGATGAATATTATAAATATGTATGTATGACAAAACAGTAAAAACAGATCAAATGTGTGTAATTCAGATCATGCAGTGTATTTCTGCAGCGGCTTCACAGATAAAACACGCAGACAGATGCCAGTTTATATTGTTAATGTATCGTTGTTCACTCAGTCCTGCATATGCATGTTGATTATTTGTCCAGTTTGTTTATTGTATTAATTTGTCCAGTGACGCCACCACAGGACAATCTGGAATCTTAACATTTCAATTACATTGAGGGCTGATGCAGAGGAACCAAACAAATTAATTTTTTAAGCATTTTCCAAACTAATATTGATGATAAACAACAAATGTGAAAACCTCTTCAGTGTCTTCATGGCGATTCCATAAAAATGGGTTAATATTTCAGCAGCTGTAATTTTGGGGATATTATGGGTGCTATAAGTCATACTCTGTGGCAGAGAGGAAGCTTATAACCAAGAAAAATCAGCAGGATGAAAATTGATAATTAGGAACAGTCATCAGGCCGACATGCTGATTAAATCTGAGGATATTAGAAAAATTCTCTACACTGACTTCACTCCGCGCGTTAAAAATGTATATTAAATTATTCAAGTTCAGTGCTAACAAGTTTCAGAGAGGACAAGGCTTGTTCTTCTGTTCAGCTGAGATCACAGAGAAGATATAAATTATAGGAAATACAGAAGAATTTAAATTAGATGATAAATAATAGATGTAGCAGAGACACACCTCCACACTGTACTGTCGTACCGAATGTAAGAGATGATGTCATTCATGACCTGATCAGTTGAGAATCGGTACTGGTCACATCTGTAGGTTTAAAGTATGGATTTCCATATGTCCCATATGGATGAAGTATGGATTCCAACTGCAGGACTTTACAAAATAAAGGTTTTTTAAAGCACTATGAAGAAATAAGACACTTATTCTGCTTTGATCAAGCTCATCAACTGGCATTATTTCGTAAGCATTTTGCAACAGATTTAGACATGCAAGTGCAGAAATAAATTAAATCATTGAAAAATTATTCATGCAGTTTGAAATAAACTCATGATAGATCCAATACACTGTGACATATTTCAAACACTTTTGTCCATTTCTCTCAGAAAATCTGGATGCTACATAAAATCAACAAAAGATATTCAAATGCAAACTTTAAGCCTGCATAAAAAAGCATAGTATGCACAATCAATATTGGGTTGCTGTTCTTTTTGCATGAATTACATTGTGGCGCTGCTAATGCTAATCCTAAACAAATCTTTCTCAGATACAGAAATCTGAACAGCTTTTTTCTTCTTCTTCTCTTTTGTGGAAAGTTTCACTGACTATTGGACAACTGTCAAATCAGCAGGTTTCCTCATCACCGGGTCGGCCATATTGTAATATTTCTGCATTAGAAATCCTTTCCGTCACCAGAGAGACTTTTTATTACTAATGTCTGTAATATGGGCTTTTCTGCAGGTGTGTCCACAGAGAGGCTGACTGGTTGGACTGGACTCGTTATGCAAGTCAGGCTGGTATTTGGAGGAAGTTGGTGATCAGGAGTTCAGCAGGAAACATTGTTGAAATGTGACCAGATCATAAAATAGAAGGTTACTTGAAATGATCACAGAGCATCTCTGATCATGAAATCTGGTCAGTCCAGTCTGGTTTGGGCCAGTCCTCTCCACAAACAGCTTTCATGTGTTTTATTGTTGCGAAAACTTTCCTGTAAATCCAGAGCTTCCCTCCCTACAAGCCCAAGATGGCCTGGAGTTGGCAGAACCTTTGAAGGAGTATTTGAAGTGGAAAAAATGTGTTCCTCTCTGATGTTGAAAAAAAAAAAAAACATTCTGAGCAAGTTGAAAAACAGCAAATCTAAAAACTACCACTTGTCATTTGGTGAAAATCCTTTTTCCTATAATTTAAAGATCTCTTGGACCAACTAATATTATAAGACCAATTATATTTGGTCAATTTTCTAGTGCAAATATCTTAGTACACTTCAAATAAGACAAAACCAACATAAGTAACTTTTCAGCAAGAGTTTAAGTCCATAATTCCGCAATATTGATTAAAACATTACTAGTTCCACTGGCAGATCATTTTACTTAAAACATGTAGAAATGACTTGGTATAAGTGAAATAATCTGACAGTGCTTCAAAAATTAGTTTTATCTTACTCCAAGTGTATTAAGATATTTGTACTAGAAACTAGACAAAAGTATTTTTTAGTTTAAGTGATCAGTGGCCTAATGTGATGTCATGTGAATGGAAGCTTGATTTTCAGAGGGCTGATTTGGTCTTCTAGAAATTTATGCCAAATTATAATGAAATATAAAAACGGACCTTGTGTTATTCTGTATGTGGCTACCTGTTTCAACAATAAGCTTAACTAATTTTACAGAAAAGTCTCCCTAGCAGCTTTAATCTCTGCATTAGCACGGACCTTTGAGGTAAGACATCTTGCCCATTTCCGCTCTGAGAACTGTTCCCTGCTGTTGTACAAAGACAGTTACACAAACAGCACAAATCATCATTAGAAAGTGTGAAAGCTGCAGCAGAGTTTAGCACTCCCACATCTCACGTACAAAAATGCATCAGTGCTGGCAGCCGAAGCCCGTCTCCTTCCTTCCCGACTCGGTAGCTGAGGGAATGATGTAAAAGCGATGCAAGCGCGAAGCCAGCTTTTGCTACAAGGTGGCCATCTGGGCGAGGTCTGCCAACCCCGCTGTGAACGTCAGGAGTTCGGGCCAACTCGCAGAGATCCTGCCAGCTGCGAGAGTGGGAAAGGGGGCTGTTGGTGCCAGCGGGCCCGTGCCAACGACGGGGGAAACGGGGCCGGCTGGATGGTTGAGTGGCTGGCAGGGCGGTTGTGGGGTTGGCTGGGGGATCACGCTGCACCGCTGTGCAAACTCCAGCTCGGCACAACACCTGTGTCCCTCCCCACTCCTTCTCCGTCCAATCCCTCCCTCTCACTTGACGGCAGGACTCGCAGATGCTTGCAAAGCTCCTGAGGATGGTGGAAAGCTTTTCCACTTTCTCTGAAGTCGGACCAAAATAACCACTGGTGACTCTGGATCAGCGAAGCTCTGGAAAGCTCAGATGAGGCATCTTGCAATTCAGACGACGACGGAGAAGATAAAAAGCACCGCATGCATGTCAGAGACCCGCATCACTAAAAACAACGGGACCCCTCCCCCCCGTTCCTCCCTCACTCACCATTCTGATTCTTTTCTTTGGCAACAGGTGAGAGGAACCGCTCGAATCAATAAGCCTTCGGCAAGCGATGAAAACTGATTAGCAGGTGAGCTGAAATGAAGTTAACTGAAATGGATTTGCCAGCTCCTGTAGGGCACCGGGAGACCGCTGGACGGATCCCAACGCCAGAGCTGTTTCCAATGCAATCACACAGGCAATCAATGGGAACAATTAAAGGAGTTCCAGACAATGACGACGATGACACAAAATCATTCGCTGCTGTTAATAATGACAGCACATGTAGGCAGGCTGTCGAATGCAACCATTAAACTCTTTCCCTGAAACTTTTCAGATGGAATGATATTACTTAAATTAGATTTAAAAGAACCAGCAGTCACGTGTTTCAAACTGTGGACAGTAAATGCATATTTAAAGGGGCATCATTATGTGTTTTCCAGCAACATAATCCCATTTTATAGCATTAACAAGTAACTATGTTAACTTCAGTTGTTATAAAAATGCTTTAGTATTCAAATATAACCTAAATTAAATTTTACTTCCTAATTTAATGCCTTGAAAATGAGTCTGTCTCTCTAAAAACTCCTGGTTTTTCTGAAACTCCACCTGCAGGAAGTCATCGCAACATGGCTCCTCTATTAACCCTTTAACAGAATCAGAATCAGTGTTTACCATCATCGTACAGAAAAACAACAAAATTAGTTTCAATACTGCCCAACCATAGAAAAACGAAAGAAAAAAAAAGACAACAAAAAGAACAACAGTTTTACCAGGTTTGCCCTGAAAAGTAGCTCACATGATGAGCTCAGCAGATGTGCATTTCCACCAGGTGTTTGCTAATTGCTGCTGGCTAGTCTGAAGGAGCTGAGTGGAGCTGAATGCTGTCCTGGGAGATTAACGGACTTCTCAAACATGCATGAAAAATCAATGAACTACTCCATGTGTGTTTTTGATGAAGGAATAACATTATAACACGACATAAAGAAAAAGGAATAGATTTTTACATAATACTTCCCCTTTAAGAAATGCAGAAAGTCTCCCTTAAGAGACAACCTTTAAACAGAGGCTGCACTTTCCCAGCATGCACTTTGCAGGAGAATGATAATGGCTATGATGAGGACCTTTGAAAGGCAGTGCTGCTGCCGCTCTCTCCAACTCTGAGATAAGTTGAAATTGTCTGTAATGACAGGATCCGGGAGCTGTGGGCTGACAAAGTCACAGAAAGACTTCCAGCAAAGCAGCAACACGCAATTTTAACGCATTACTTAGCCATAATTACGGCTACATTTCCTCACTTTGTTATGACACACAAACTGGTGAGGCACTGGTGCAAGAGGGGAGATGGCCCCCCGTGGGCTGAGGGCCGCCACATCAATACTGAGGAGAAGGGAGGTGGATGAAACGCATTACTTTGACCTAAAGAGCTCAGTAATCACATTTGGCATTTTGACAAGTGTTTAGCTGCAGTGAAGGTCAGTTCTGTCAGCATACGAGATCTATGCTAATCCAGTCAGACTGAAGAAAAAGGAGAAGAAGCTGTGAGGAGGAGGGAGGAAGAGCCGGGATGCAGCTGATAGAACCCGGACCGCTCTTCACCTCGGGGATCGACCTCATGAGCCCGCTGAGGCGGCGGAGAGATCTGTGATTGGAGCCGGCACCAGAGATGTTCACAAGTCATTTTTTACAAGTCAGAGTCGAGTTTCTAATGACTGAAAGTAACAGGCTTCCATCAGATGCATCCCAAAAGTCTTCAAGTGTAAGGAGTTCAGATTCATTTATCCAGTAGGCTAACTTAGCTTGCTAACATCTCGAAAAAACTACACTTTATACACTGACAGCACATAGAGACCACTTCCTGAATGAATCAATCAGGAAGTACTTTCATTTGGAGGAAGTGTAAATGTGGTGACACTAACAGGAAGAAAATGAAAGACTTGCATTCTGTAATGCACCGAGCAGCTAATTGATCTGAAAACTACGGTGGCTCAGAAGGGCCAAAAAAGCCACAATAAGGTTTTGTTGATCATGCAACGCCACAGTTTATTATGTTCAGGGTCACTCAGTTCCAGACATCTGAAAACATGTAGGAATATCGACTGCCTTTGTCTGGATTAGGCTGACAAAAACTAAATATGAAGTGAAATCCTTACATTTCAATGTAATTTGGATCTGTTTTCTGAAATATGCCTTTAGATGCAATAAAATTATGTTACAATCAAACTCCTATGTTAAAAAGTCAAGTTAAAAATGCACAATTCTTGCATTTATGAGATCAGCCTAAAATGTTTCGCTTTATTGGAGATGTATAAAGCAGTCACCCAAAAAAAATTGAAGTGATTTTGTGAATGCAAAGAATATGACCATAACTTGAGGGCAAATACATAATACATATTCAGGAATATTAACTTTGAGAGAGCTAAAGGACAAAAAAGTCTGAACTATACCATGAAGCTTTTGCTAATGTGATCTACCCCAAATTCCCTTTCCTGAAGAAATATGAAAACCACTAAATCATGATGTGGTTCCAACGTTTCGTCCGATATTTTTAAAGCAACAGTTTGACACGTCAAGTAAAAGCAGAAAGTGGAAATCCAAGGCTGATCGCTTAAAGCCGGGATGAAAATGATTGGAGGAACGATTTTTAATTCGAGTAAAAGCAGAAACTCTTCTAACGGTCAACGATCCCTGGAGAGGACAGCTTTGGGGCATTTATGAATAACTCTCCTCACACAGAAAGCCGTCATTAGCATGTTTTCAAAAACAACTGCTGGTGGCATAAAAACGGCAGAAGTCAGGCCAGCAGACGGAGCCGGGACGAGGCCATGTCAGCTGCTCTCTCCTGCTTTAAGTGCTAATTGAGCTGCCCACCGTCCTGACCCTGACCCCCGGCCTATTCACGGGGTCCCGTTCTCACGGCCGAGACGCACGGCTGGAAGCAGCCTCTGGGTCCTCCACCCACCCTTCGCCGGACAATGAGGGTCACCACCTCGCTGCCCACCATCTTGACATCCACCCCCACATTTGACAATGGCCCCCCGGTGGCCCCAGAGCAAACCTCTCCACTCCAACCTCGCCCCCCACCACCACCCACCACAATGGGTGGAGGCGCGTGACAGAAGCGGCATCATGGATGCTTAAAATGCAACTCCAGGTCTGGTCAGGAGAGGAGCATTAATCTGACTTTTTTTGGCTGCTTGGGGCCCCGAGGTCAGAATCAGTTCATTGTGAGAGGAAGAGCAATCGGTGCCACGAGTTAAGAGAAATGAGGCTCTTAAACAGGCTGAACAACACAATGTTTTTCTAAGACATCCAAAACATTTTGGGAATTTAAAATGATCCTTTATTGGTTTTATGTTCCATGGACTGGATGTGGGGGAGAAAAGCAGCAGAAATGTCAGACAGAGCAAACGTAATATGAAAGAAAATGAAATATTTACAAATAAAAGGAACAAATCTATAGATGCACTTTAATAATCACTACATGAAATATGTTTCAGCATTCTGTACATCTGCAGATGGCTACTTTCACTTGTTCTTTCACTTGTTTGAGAAATGTATTAGGCTGAGTAGTTACTTAAAAAGATTTTAACTGAATTCTTGCTAAATTAACCTTTTTGGTTCTTCTGGGTTTTATCTAATCTTTGTAATTACATTTATTTGAAAATTTTAATGGGAAACTTCTTCCATTTAAAGCTAAAACAAAGCAAATGAACTCAAACTTGGAAGTTCACATATTTTAGTAGAACGTTTGTTCCTTTTAACTTGTAACTCCACAAGAAATGTGGCATCATATGAAAGAACAATAGATCTTGGAAAGTGAATATGTCTTTCTAAATTAACTTATTAAATTCATCACAAGAGTAGGTCTTTAAAAAAAGGAGGGGAAAGCTTTGAAAAGAAATCAGCTTAAAATATTTACAGTTTGTTCAACCCACCTGTGTAAATTCAGCTAATTTTACCATTTTAAATCTAATTAAAACAAGACAATTAGGAAGATAAAAACATTACATTACATTTAGAAAATAACTAAAACCAATTTCCCAACGTCATTAAAAATAGGAATGTTGTAGAATAAAATCCATGCAAGGCTTTGAAAAAAATTTGAATTTATTTGTAAAGTTTTCTACACATAAACTTTGCAATTAAAAGTTATTCCCATCTCATGTGTTGTTTTAATTGGAAGGAAAATAGGGAACTTTGGACAAAAGCCAAGTTTCAAACAAAAGTCAGGAAAAAGCAGAAACATTTCCATGTGAAACTTTTAATAAGAGCTCAGCAGAAATATAACTTAGCTTATTTTCTAAACTATAAATCATGAATCACATTGAAAATCCCAGTGTTGTTAAAAGTGCGGCTCGGGGGCCACTTCGGTTCAGAAATGAAACAAATTTGGCCCTACAGTAAATGGAGCTGAAGCTGTTTTTTTGTACCTGTTTGTTCTTTTCTACTTTGTCTCACAAAGTATTTCTGAGCAGGTAAAAAGAAAAATATTCACAAAATTTTGCAGCACTTTAATTAGAAAAGGAAGTGCCACCATCAGGACTTTCAGTCGGCTGATTTTGGCCGACAGGCGAAAAGTTTGGACCTCACTGTTCACTGCATCAAACCTTCAGACATGTCAGCTCTTTTCCTTTTATCATAATCAAACATCTTTAAAGGCTTCCAAGCATAAAGGAAAACCAACATCTTTTTCCATCTTACTGCTCAGCTCTCCTCCGACCCTCAAACATGTCTTGCTGATATATTGGCTGAGATTACATCAAATAAAAACTCAATCATTTGCAGCACAGCTGCCAAATGCTTAAACACACCAGTTTGTGTCAGAACACGCGGCCGTCCGGTCCTCCCTGTGCGCCGCTGAGCCACCATAAATGATGATAAAACGACATCATTACAACGGCCATGTTAAGCTTAATGTTTTAGAAAACCTCTATAAAACCCAGAGATGGGGGATGGAGGGGTAATGTACCCACTGGAACGGATTGATATTCTGGTTGAATATGACAAACGACACTTTAAAGACGGAACCACCCACACCATTGCACTTTAGCCGAGAGGATGCTGTATTTCATCTGGAGCACGTTCTGTCAAATGTTTGCATTAATGGCAATCGAGGCTCATCCGTGACCCTGCAGCGCCAAACGAGAGCGCCAACAATGGCACTTAAAAGCGGAGCGAAGCGGATGCAGCCGTTGCATAATCTCCACCTAAAATAAAAAAATAATTTCAGGAGGGTGGAGGGAGGCCGAGGGGACTGAGAGGAATTTAGTGTGTGTGAAGAGGTGGGACTGCAATTATCAACCTGGGATAAAAAGAACAAGAAAAACAGACAGTGAGCTACTGATGTCGTTACTTTGACAGACCCACTTTTCCTTGTTCAGGTGAAATGATGGCGTGTGTTTGTGTGTGTGTTACACTGAGGGAATATCAGCAAAGTCTCTCTCTGGACTGACAGCTTGGCTAATGGCAAACGTTCCTCCTTTCTGTACTCCCCTCTTCATTAACACCCCCTCTCATTACAGTGACTCACACAGCAGCTCTGTGCGTACCCTCACACACTCCCACACACCTTTACAGCGTCTCCACAGCTGGATTCCAGCGTGGAAGATCGCTACGGTGGCTGCACATCATCCAGACCTGCCGGAATGATGCTGGTTTCACAGAGGATTACCGAGGAGTTTTTAAAATGTGGCAAAGAGGAAGCGTGGAAGTATGTTGTTCTGGGTTTCATCTTCCATTTCGTTTCTTCATGATGTCTAAAGCTGCATTCACACCAGTCCTGCTTTAATCCAGCTTCAGTCCATTTGCCGAGAAAGTCCGGTTCACTTGTAGAGGTGTGAATGTGTAATCGAACTTTGTTCCGACTAAAAACTTTGATCTCAGTTTGATTAAAGTGAGCTCTGGCACGGTTCAAATGCATATGTGAACAGCAAGTGGACTGGAGACCGCTCCAAAAGCAGGAAGTGGACGACAGCACCAGGCATTCTGGGTAAATACAACCAAAACAAATACACAAGTGTAAGAAATGTCTTAATTTTACCAAAGACAAAAGACAACTGCTAAAATCTGACATGAATCCATTTTTGTTTTCATTTTGTGAAGAAGAAAGTTGTGCTCAGTGTCTTCAGAGGTTAATGTGTAGTTTTTTTGTCATTTCCTTCCATAGTTCTCAGTACAGTACATTGCGTCAATCAAATGGAAGATGCACGCACACACACACACACACACACACGCGCACACACACACACACACACACACACACTGAGCTTTGACACTAGTTTCAAAAATCCAACTGTGATGTTAATATGGTAAAATACAACAATCAGCCTCAACATAACAGAGTCTATTTTTTATATTTCAAACTGTAATCTGGAATTTTCTCAGCAGACAGTAAAGTTTATGAATAATGCAAGTCCTCTCTTCTATTACCAGTTTATATTACTCCAGTAAGCCATGTACTGCTGGTGTAAAACATAATGGCGGTGAACGGAAGAAGCTTCAAGTCTCAATGTCACAACAATAAAGGACGTGCTGTACTGGTTTAGCTGAACAACAAAACATTCATGTTTAGTCGTAAAAAAAAGCAACATGTAGATTTATGAAAGTTACACAGACTGGCCATTTTATTAGGTACACCAGTTCCCTTGAGTGTGGTTTAGCCAAATCACATTGCTGCAGCTGAAAACTTTTGGGCATCTGGAAACGCTAAAAACATCTTCAAGTTCCAACCAAGTAGGAAGAAATGAGATTTAAGTGACACTTAGTGTTTCAGAAACTGTTGAAATATTGTAATTTTAAAGATAGTATATTTTACACTAGAAAATTCCGCAGAAATTTTGAGGGGCATGCCAAAGTGTGCCCGTCGCTTTTTAATCAAGCCTTCTGATGCAAAAAATTAGCATTAATGCTAAAGAAAGCTGCAATGTAGTCAATAACCTGTGGTGAGTCAGAAACATGTTGACTAAACTGTACCTGTACCATTCAGTATGTTGAAATTAATGCATAAGCCAAAATGCTAATATTAGCATGAAGACTAATATTCATGTAGGATGTGTGGCATCACTAGCATGTTTTCTGTCATTGATTTACTCCATTCAGTATACTGAACATCGCTAATAAGTAAGAAAATTATCTAATAGCTACCTTTAGGGAAAAGGCTAATGCTAATGCTAATGCACTGCCTTGCTGCGCAAGGCAGTGCACTAGTGGGGGCAGTAAAATGCTAAACTTGTGCTAATGTTAATGAACTGCCTTGCTGCGCAAGGCAGTTCACTATCCTGAGGAAAAAAAATGCGAAAAAAGCTTAATATTATTGCAACGCCTACGGCGTTGCACTAGCATGAGAGGAATATGCAGACTTTTATTTTGAAACTTTCAGTAGGCTTCATTTTAACCACCACACCAATTCAATGTGTAAAAGTAGTTTGTTTAAACATTTCACATAAAGCCCAAAGCTGATGTGAAAAATATCAAGGCTTTTATTTTGAAATTTTCATTAAGCTTCATTTTAATTGACCACAGCAATAAAATGTGTAACAGTGGTTGGGTTAATCCAACTATATAATGCCCAAAACAGCAAGTAGTTCTAAATGCCAGTTCAGCCCTAATCTGTGGTATCTGAAAGTTCCGCCATGTTGTAGTTCTGACCTTCAGTCATTGTAGTTCTAAAGAGCAGCTCAACTATCATGTTAGTGAGACACACAGGGAGAGAGAATTCTAACTGTTTGAAGCAGTTAGTTTTTCTGATCAAAGCGGCTTACTGTTCAGCATCCATAAGAGCAATCCGAAAACTTTTTGAAGCATATAAGAGGGCAATTTCTTGTCTCCGATGGAAACACGATTTAAATCTGTAGTTGTCTCTGCACTAACCTGAGAGAAAAACATAATAAAGGCCCAAGAGGAATATTCAGGCTTTTATTTTGAAATTTTCAGTAAGCTTCATTTTAAATGGCCACACTAATCCAATATCTAACAGTGGTTGGGTTAAACCAGTTTATATATAATGCCCAGAACATTCTGCCCTGTCTGTAGTTATAACATTCTGCTCACCTTCTTTCTGTAATAAGTCAGAGTTCCACCATTATGTACTTCTTAACTGCCAGCTCAGCCCTCCTTTGTAATGATTGAGGGTTCCACCATGTTGACCTTCCGACCTTCTGCTCAGGCCTCTGTAGTAAAGTGTTCCATCGTGTTTAGAACTACAAAGATGGTGTTTTTGTAGTCCTAAGGAGCAGTTTGGCTTTTGTCTGTGTTCTGTTGCTATAGTGATCAAGCCTCCCCCTGTGTTTCTCCAGACAGGGGGAGAAACAATTCTATCTGTTTGAGCCAGCCAGTTTCACTCCAAAAAGCTGTTCGAACAACTCCTTTCCATTCGGGAACCGTGATACGTATTCGAAAACCGTTTGAAGCGTATGAGAGGGCTATTTGTCGTCTCATTTAGTACCGCGATTCATATCTGTAGCTCATTCACAGTAATTGCAGTGATGAGAGAAAAATGGTGTGCGCTGAGCTCAGAACTTTTTGCAGAAATGTATGTAAAAAGAGCAATTACATGATGTAAAAATTGTCAAGGCTTTTATTTTGAAAAATTTCAATAAGCTTCATTTGAAATTGCCACACTAATTTCATGTGTAATAGTGATCAGGTTAAATCAGTTATAAAATGCTCAAAGCACAAGTTGTTTATAATACCAGCCAACTCCTCCTCTGTAATAATTGAGTGTTCCGCCATGTTGTAGTTCTGACATGCTGGTCAGGCCTCTATTTTAACTGAGTCTTGGCCATAGATAGAACTACAGTTATGGCAGTTATGGCTGCTGGTTTGTAGTCCAAACCAGCAGCCTTTCTCTGGATTCTGTTGCTCTAGCGATTGGCCCTCAGCCAACTGCTGTGTGTGTGAGACAGAAAGCTGGGGAAGGATTTCAATCTTTAAGACAACCATGAAATGCTAATGTTAATGAACTGCCTTGCTGCGCAAGGCAGTTCACTATCCTGAGAAAAAAAACATAAAAAAAAGATTTTCATTTTTGCATCGCCTACGGCGATGCACTTTTGTCAGTGCAATTTTCAGAGTTTTATTTTGAAACTTTCAGTAAACTTAATTTTCATAACCACACTAATCCAATGTGTAACAGTGGTTTGGTTAATCCACCTGTATAATGCCCAAAACAGGAAGTAGTTCTAACTGCCAGCTCAGGCCTCCTCTGTAATAATTGAGTGTTCCGCCATGTTGTAGTTCTGACCTTCTGCTCTGCCCTCTGCATTAAAGTGTTCCGCCATATTTAGAACTACAGAGTCTTTGTAGTCCAACCAGCAGTTCTCCCTCTCTGCATTCTGTTGCTATAGTGATGAAAGTGCCCTGTGTGTGTCAGACTTATCTATCTTTATGAGACACCCAGTCAGTTTTAATGGAAAAAGCAGTCCGAACGACTGCTTCCCGTTCGGGTTCCGTAAGTCCGATCCAAAAACCGTTTGAAGCATATGAGAGGGCTATTTCTCATCTCATCTATTACCGCGATTCATATCTGTAGCTCAATCACAGTAATTGCAGTGATGAGAGAAAAATGGTGTGCGCTGAGCTCAGAGATTTTTCAGAAATGTATGTAAAACACTGGAGAGGAGCGTCAGTTATCCTGTCCCAAAACTTTGCTCTGAAGCACCTGGACCGAAAACCATAAGCCCTAGGGAAATTTTGAAAACATTTTACCGGAGCAGGCATTCGTATCAATGTCATGACCGACTTTCATACCAATAGAGCAATTTTTGCACCCATGAGAGCGATTTCAAAATTATTTTGGGGTCAAAATTCCACTCTTTTTCTCACTCTAAAAAGCGGCAGTTGGTTTCAGTTACACTCTAAGGTTTCGGCAGTTGGAAATTTCGCTCGTTTTTCGCTTTTTACGTCGCCGTCGTAACTCCGATCCCCAATAAAAGTAATAGCTCCAATGCCGGGATCGAGACACACGTTTTGATACCACTTTTGTGGGTGGGCACGCAGCGGTACGAGCCGCATTAACGGTAATGGAAGAAGTTGTTATAATAATAATAATATCCAGGCGTTCTATTGGGTGTAGAACAATAGGTGCCTGCCATGCAATGCATGGAGGCAGTGACTGACCTGCTTCGCAGGTCAGTCACTGCTCTCCTTATGCATTGCTAATGGCATGCCCCAACAAGAGTTTACTGTATGTATGTTTATATATGTTCTCTAAGATAATTTTTTTTCCTTTTTTACACTTTTGAGAATCAAAAGTATAAGAAAAGTTTAAGGTGAATACATTCTGATTGCTAAACTCAGAAACTTTCCTCCAGGTAAGCATCAAACATCAAACATGACCTGATTGTAAGTGCACCATGCTGGAAAGTTGAGAGCAGCTGATTCAGGTATTATTCCTGCAGGTTACTGCAATCAGTCTGCGATGTTCATGTTCAGGCTTTGAATCTGAGCTGGGAAAATGGAGCAGATTGCAAGCACTTTATTTAATGTGCCACAGTATATCTGTCTCTTTAATGCGATGAATTAAATTACTGAAAGTTCAAGAATAAATAGCTTTGCAATTTTACATATGCTTATTTTGCATTATTGTAAGACAGGTTTTATTTGAACCCTGCCTCATAGGGTGAAATTAAAACAGGTTGTTTTTTTTTGTTCTTTTTTAAAAGATTTGTGAATTTAACGTATTCCCTGCAGAATGATGCCAACAGGCTCAATGTTTTACATTCACTGCCATTTGGTAAATGTCGCTTAGCAAGCTGAACCTCAACCACATGGCCAGAGCTTTGCAGCAGCTTCTGGCTAAATTCTGTCAGGATGTTTGATCCAACTGATCACTCAAGGCAGAATTGGTAAAAGTTGTCCATCATTTCCAGGTTTCCACCATTTGACACAAACTGTAAGTGTTGTTTGGAAGAAAAAAGTTAGGAACAAGTCTGAAACCAACAAACTCAGGAAAGGCATTAAGCTGCCGGGCAAGAGAGAAACTGCTGCTCCAAAACGGAAACTTTCCAGCGTGATTGAAACTTCTAGTGACCAACATGGACAAGTCAGTTTCCTTCTGGAGAAAATGTTAATGTTTGAGAAAAAGCTAAAGCTAAATAGCCACAGTGGTGCAAAGTATATTCAGAGATGTCGAGTTTGGGGTTTCAAACCAAAGAACAAGACAGTAAACCTGTTATTTTAACTTAAAGCTACAATTCTGGCCTTATATGTCTCCTCCACATCCATGATAAATGAATGTAAACTTCTCACAGGAACTGTGGTGAAAGTCTGAACAAACAGAATAACCCCAAGTCTGTCTGGGTTTGTCTATAAAGAGTTTTCTTCTGCTTTCACCAATAAACACAGAAACATGAAGAGCTTTAGGAGATCTTCACAGTCCTAGATAAAACGAGTGTCGTATCATTTTGGGTCTCATTTCCACAAGATTTTGTGGTCTTTGTCATATTTTGTGCCAAAACACAAAATCGTTCAAGTTTCTAGTTCAAATATTATTGACTTAGAACAGCTCTTGTTTTTTGTAAAAAAAAATAATAATAATTGTAAGTTACTTTGAACTAAGATATTTGTACCTGAAACAAGTCCAGAAATATGTGGCAGGATCTTGTGCTTCTGCAGGGTGGATGTGTTTGGATAACTAATGAAATAAATCCTAAATAATTTACCATATCAAGCCACACCGAACTAAAATAAACCGTTTCTTCTGATAGCAAAGTGTACGTCTGAAAATGAAGGGACACTGGCTTAAGGAAAAACCAGCAAACACTGAGGGGGCAGCCACTGGTTTTTAGAAAGGCCCACCGGGGCCCCAGGTGCAGCAGCGAGCCGGTGATAATGGGCCGTCTTCTTCTTTGTCAATGTAAAGATGGCATCAGCCGATCGAGGAGAACCTACCAGCCACGTTGGCCACATCTGCAGTGCTGACGTTCTGGGAGTTGCGGCTCACTTTGAAGGTCACGGCCGGTCCCACCACCCTGCGAGACACAAAAACACACATCTGAAAAGCTTTACAAAAGACACACTTAGAATCCATTTCCCTCTGTGGCTTTGTATTGTTTTTCAAAGGGAGAAGGAGCTGTGCTCATTAAGGCTCAGCTAAACATGGCTCTTTAAAAAAAGGGGGGGAAAGCATTAACCTGTGGCAATCCTTTAGGCTACTGAAATCCCCATCACCGCTGAGAGATAACCTCCTGAATCCCAATGCAATGCGTCTGCCAGCATTTAAAACACCAGAAAATAAAGATAAGACGGCTGAGGACGCAGAGGTTTTGGTCAGAGGGAACGCATAGCAGGAAGCTGCTTTTCTCAGACATTTAGAGCAGAATGGTTCTCTGATGTGCATTATAGAGACAGATGTAAATGCACTGATGTCCAAAACCGTCAGAGAGGATAAGGAATAGCAACGTTTGCGCCCCCATCTTCCCTCTAGCATCTATCATCAATAATCCACCTTGAGTCGAAGCAGAAAGGGAAACTGGGTGGCCAGAGCCGAAGCGGGGTCTCCCGATGTGATTAACCTTTTGTTTTTCTGCTGTAATTCAGATTAAAAGCTCAGCAGGAAGGAGCATTAGAGAGTTTCCCCTCCAGGATGCATTCTGCACCACAATAGGAAGCAACTTCTACTGTAGCAACAGAGTTAGAAAATACGGCGACATCGCTGTGGAGCCGGTGCCGTCCCGCCGCTGCTGGAGAAGAAAAAGCTCCAAATGTGTTCGGCGCTGATGGATCTGAACCGTTTTCAGTGCGGGGGTCGAGCGCATTTTTCAGGCCTCTTCAGTTCAAGCAATTAAAGTAAAAGGGTCAGCAAAATAATTAAGAGGTATGCACAAAATAAAAGCCCGTTTTTCTCTTCACCACAATCCAGACCTATTAGGAAAGGTTTTCATTACCATCGCAGTGATTTTCTTTTTCCAGGTTATTTTTAATCCAAATGAAGCTGCAAACAGTCAAATCTGTTCAACCAACTCAGAACAGACAATAAATGGACCAGTTTAATTTTAAAGGTTTGATTTTTATGCATTTTTTTTTCTTAATATTGCACATTATTGTAGTTGCACTCCAATCACAAAATCATTAGGAATCTTCTGGAAGAAAGTATTTTACCTTCAGTTTATCATTTTAATCCAACTGATTATGTTTTTTAACCAATGTGTTTAATTCTGGCTGACTGACGGATGATATTTCTATGTTTGAAAGAAAACCATGAAGATGAGATTTAGTAATGCTGCACAAAGTTACTGTTATGTTTCAAATATAAATTTATAAGAAATAAAACTAAGACTTTGGCCAAGATTATTTCACATTAGTTGGTCTGGATTCTTTACAGAACTGGAGCGAAAATAAATTACATGAGAAGCTGTGAGCCAATTAATAGAACCATTTTTTATTGTAAACATTTTTACAAATTTTCAGAATCTTTTTTAATTTATAAATTAATGCTTCTTTCTAATCTTAGAAAGCACTCTTACTGAAAAGGCATCAAATGGACAATCATTCGTATTTTGACCATATTAGATTGAGAGTTTAGCTACAATTCACTTCAATAGTCTTTCATTAAGATATGGGAGAATAATGTGTTTCCTTAATAAATCCTGAACTTTTGACAAACTGTTGCAGAGTGCGGTTGGTCCAGGATTGACCAAAGTGGATCTACTGTTTGGGATCAACTTGGGTTGATGAAACCAACGGCGTGTTGGCACAGAGTGCCAAATAAACGAGCTGAGAACTCTGCAGGTGTTACCTGGATCTGTCCGAGATAAAATACCTACAGGGAAGTAACTTTAGGTCATTTGGAGCCCAGACAGGAACATCCTGAACCATTTCCAACCCATATGGGTCCCATGATTGGTACGTTTTTCCACCGTAAACTGTAGAAGCCAAACAGAACAGAAAATGCTATTTTTTTTCTTTCTTTCTAACTTTCTGAGCAAACTGTTGATTAGTGTTTGCTTTGCAAAAGTCTGGGATGTTTGGACAACAATTCAATCCCTGCCCTCATGTAATGTGTATTTTGTATTGTTTTCTTTGGCCCTGAGGCCAACGTATCACAGAAATGGCCATACTCATTAGTTGTTGTTAATGCAGCAGTAATCTTAGAGTATTCTAATCTTTAAGGTAAACTAATTAGACAGAATATAATTAAGGCACCGCAAGGGGAAACTTAACAAGGCTAAGTGCTAAAAGAAATGTAAAAATACTCCACTTTTTGCAGCTCATTATACGTTCCTTGGTTTTGTTTGTTTCCACACCTTACTCTACGTATAAACATTGCTGCAGAAGAAACAAACATGACAGAATGCCCGATTTCAGCCACTCGGCCTCCTGGAACACAACAGTTCATTTTCTTTGACCATTTTTCCCTCTTCTGAGCACAGAGGCTGATTTATTTGCCACATCCAAGAAGCGATTCATCAGCCAGCCCAGGCGAAGACTCAGAGTGCGATGAAGAGGGAAAAGGAAAAAAAAAAAACACTCATGTTGAGATTATCACATGTCCATATGTCGGCCCTGGCTACCAAGGGCAGCAGCGGCACGGAGGTACAACATCGACTAAAGCTTATAAATAACCTCACGGGGAAAACAGATCTCACTGAAGATCACTTCTTCACTTATATCGCTCATATTTATCATTTAGGAAAAAATACACGACTGTAGGAAACATTTTTACAGCTACGTTTAACACTAGTTTGTTCTATTTAGATTAGAATTATTTCAAATTATTGGAGACAAATTAGCATTTTGATGTGTTTAAAACCTACATATATCTATATATATTTTATTTACAAAAACAAGTGGCTATGATTTTGATAGTATTTGACCCAAGGATGAAATCATCACCTCCGTCTTCGTTTGTCTCAGCGCTGTTTGAAAATAAATAAATAAACCTTTCCCCACTGTAAACAGATCTAACACAGTGGAACAAACAAAGGCTGCTTAATTAAGTTCATAATATTTTTAATTGGGAGCAAAACAAAAACAAAGAACTAGAAATATTACAGTGAAATAAGTGATGAATTCACAAATATTCCTAAATAAAACTATAAAAGTCAGGCTTAACTCAACTCAAATTAAGACTTTATCCTCTTATACCCTCAGGGGGTATAAATAAATTTAAACTTAACATTTTGGGCAAAACCTTTATGCGGAATAGTTTTTGAAAGATCAAAGCCTCTTTTAGCGGATAATAAAAAATAAAAAAAAATTTAAAGGCACGTGGAGCCTTTGTTTACAGAGCGAGCCGAGGTCCCGTGGCAGCTGGACCCACCGGTGGGTCCGTCGGGTTCTAGGGGTTATTGGCACATTTGGTGCAAAATAAACTAAGAAATAGAACAAAAGAGCGTCACCTAGGCCTGTCGCGATAAACGATAAATCAATTAATCGCAGGTAAATTAAACCTATCGACCTCATTTTAATTATCGGCTTTATCATCTCTTCCTGCCTTTTTTTTTTTTTTCTGTTGATGACACTGAATAAAAAAAGGCTCAACTCCGGTGCTCTCCACTGATCCTCCCTTCCTCATTTCCTTAGTGTAATGTCCAGCGCAGACAACACGAGTTGTCGGCCCATTTTCAAAACCTGAGAGACACATGCCTACAGAAATCCTAGGTATAACGGTTCAATCAGGTTCGATTGTGCCAGGTGGTGTCCAGCCACCTGGGCACAAAATAATGGCGACAAGTCTAATTTTAAAACCAGGCATTAATCAATGCTTTACTAGAATCTACCTGTGATGCATGTGGCTAGAGTCAGCGTAAAGTCCTGACTGGATGAAAATCATTAGAACCTATTTATGTCATGTTAACGAAGAACAGCTGAAAACCTACCGGGAAGCAATTTGGCTCCAACTCCTCCCTTTGTCATTTCTATATTCTTTGCACGAAATGTTGTATAAATATTAATGTTGTTTCCACATATCATCTCCGATGTCCGCTGGACTTCGGGTTGCGCCGTGTCAGCTGTTTGGGATTCCCCTCCGTAGTTTCCCCTCAGAAAGCAGGAGGAGAATCTGCGCTTTCTGATTGGCTACCTGTCACATTCAACAGGCTGCGTTAAGCTCCCAGTCGGGGAAAAACCCCAATTTAGATCGGAGCGGCCACGACGATCTACCGTAACACACCACACATGGTAGGATGATTGGTTACGAAATCACCAGCGATAATCTTAGATCGCCCAACGATCTAAGATTGTCATAAGGGGAAAATAGGGGCAAAAAAATCGTGTAGTGTGAACTACTGCATCAGGTAGTCGGATGTGCCATCTTCTTATTTAAATCTAGTAATTACTGAAGGGCTATACAGTATACAGATTTCATATCTGCACTATTTTGGATGAAAGCAGTATTTATTTCCACTTTGGCTTTATGCCGTTTAGTTTTTATTCAAGTACATCTGAGAATCCATTTTATTTTTGTTTTTGGTTTTGGTTGTTTAGTTTATTAGTTCCAGTGTTATGTGTTCTTTTGAAAATAAAGTGTATCTACCTATGGCAGGAAATAGCATGCATTATTAGTCATTTCCATTAAATCAGTGTCAAAAGGTCTTGAAACAATATTATCGTTTATCGCAATAATTTTTTAGACAATTAATCGCTCAGCAAAATTTATTATCGTGACAGGCCTAGCGCCACCTGTGCCTCCAGTTAAGGTAAAATGGTTTTAAACCTGCGGCTGGAAAAATGGATATTAAGCAGTCAACTGCAAAATAAAATGTTAAATATTTTATTTTGTAAAAGAAAGTTGTGTATTTTGTAGCAAAACACTCGATGAGATCAATATTTGTAGATAAACATAGTTTCTAATAAAATAATAATAAAACTGCATCAATTTTATGTGTTTTCTTTTTAAACCTTTTAAATCTTAAGAGTTAGAAATACAAATTTCTGGCTCTTAGGGGCACACACCTTAATATTCCCACTTATAAGCACAACATTTTTACACACACATTCCTACATATACATGGACAAAGCAGAAATTCTCAGTCATTTTATTTTACAAGGTCGCCAACTTCAACTCAACTAGATTCATTTACAAGCACAAAGCATATATGACTGAATTGTTGCCCATATGAATGATTTCAACCAAAAATCCTCTGACATTGTTGAGGATCCGTAAGTGGTTTGGTCTTCTCATTGTCACGAGCAGGAATCTACCACCTGAAGTGTTCAGTGTTGGTATTTCTGAATGGTTGGAGGCTCTGCAGACCTCTGACAATAGAAGAATTCTTCAAATCACTGCAAGAAGCTGAAGAACGACCTGCTGCTGGCGTTTGTGTCTGGTTGAACGCAACAGGCCGTTTGCACATTAGATGCATTTCTCTTCATATCGGAGCTGTTGATGCTCAGCTTGATGTCATTTCACACATGTGATTAACTAAATGAAGAGTGAGAAATGTACTTTATTAGTGTTGAAAAATGTTCCTCAGAATTCTAAATCTACATCAATTTATGTCAAAATCCAAATAAATGGTCAAATCTTAGATGCATGTCAATTATGAAAATCACATAACTGTTTTTTTTTTATTGCTCTAGTGTTTATAAACCTGGACTTTATACATTGGAGGTATGGCCCAAATATGTTTGGTACGTTAAAGTTTCAAGACTAGATTTGCCATAAACAATTTAAACGATTCTGAGAGGAAAAAAGTTCTGAGAAAAATGTCCGAGTTCTTATATTTTTACTAACCTTCTTCCATAGAAAAGGCTTTATAGGGCTGAAGCATTTTAAAAGTAACAGTCTAAAATGTAAAAAATGTAATAGAGCTGTAGAAAGATTTTTCATCTCTAATGATTGTCTTAATTTACGAGTTGCACCTTAATATTTTAGTAAACTGCTTCTGTTCATCCATCCGTTTCCTAAGCTCTTCTGAGGCTGAACTGAATGGAAATGGTTTTGTTTCCCAGCCTGAGCTGACATGGTTATTTAAAACAAACGGTGCCGATGTGATTGATGAAGACATTCTGTAGTTACCGGCCTCATCCTCTTCAGCCTTCATCGTTTTCACATCCACCCAGTCGAAGCCCGCTCTCTCCTCCTGGTGGCGGCTCTCTGATACGACCCCTCAACTCAGACAGACATTACATCACCCCGGCACTCATGTTTGGAAAAATACAAAATAAAAAAAAAATGTAAAAAAATAAAACCTCTGGTCTACACTCAGTGATGTTATGCAACAGCTATCATTATTCGACAGCCAGCTACAATCAAAGGCTGAGAGAATCCGCCCACAGCAGCTCCCCCCGTCGCCATGCCCTCCACCACTACCGGGCCACGGCTGCAGCTAAAAACATTTCCAGGGCCGCTTCGCTGAAAAGCGCTCACCGTCAGTGTTATCTAATCAGTATTGAATTGTTCCAAATGAAATGTGAGGGTGTGAGTCACTCCAGGTTTGTTTTGTGTCCTGGCGCAGTGTGTAGGCTCACTTTTATGATTCATGTCTTTCCAGTTTGGATGTTTTTTGTTGTTTTTTTTGCTGCAGGCTCGATGAACCGCCGCCGCTCACCGGCTGCAGCCCCAAGAGGGAATTGTTGGAAAAGTGGAAGTTTAGCCGCCTTTGTCAGCAGCTGGGGGCGCGCAGGTCACCAAACTACTTTGTTCACAGACACTTTTGTTGCTGTTCTATGCTAATCTGCTGATTCTGAGCGAGGCTGAGGGTTGGGCTGCCTGCAGGGTTGCTGCCTGGTAAATAGAAGCAGGTTAGCTTGAAAAATGAAGTGGAAAGGGAAGAAAAGAGTCGTGTTCTGCAATGTCTTTTTACATTTTATGCAGCACTCTCACTCAAGCTGCTTCAATCTTGAAAAATAAATATTAAAGGAGTAATTTGTCCAACATAAAAAGAGGTTTTAACTGAATATTAGATATTTTGCCCAGCATATTTTTACATATTTAAGGAGTATGTGCCCAGCAGAAGTATTTACATTTACATAATCTATCACATTGCACCAACAGACTTCAATGTATTTTATTGCATTGTTTCATAGACCAACATGTTGTTTTATACCTAATCAGTCGTGTTATGATTTCTGTTATGATGACTAAGACTTTTTGAAGAGCAATTTTGTTCAGAGACATCATCATTTATTTTAACCGACTGTTTCTAATGTGTGTTTTTAATTTACTGTTTATAGCAGTGCTTTATGTTGTATATATCCAGGGTTAACTGCTCTTTACAAAATTGAAGTTTTTTGGCCTTGGAGGGGTAAAACATGCATCATTATGCCATTATCAATAACAGCTGAAAGTGATCTCAAAAGAGCAAAATAGCTTATCACAATATTTACTGGGACAATTTATTGTCCAGAAGAACTTTTTAAAAAATTAAAAAAATTAATAACGCAGCACAATTTTAAACTTCTCTGATGTGGCTTCCTTCATTTCCATGAGGCTGTTTGTTCTCTAATGTTCCAGAACAAAGCAAACAGATGCATTTATGCTGAGATTCAGTTACATATACCTGTAACTTCAGAAGGCATTCGGATGAATTTGACTCTATTTAGTGTCTGCAGAGTAAAGCGGACGGTTTTTATAGACACAGCACTTGATTAATGTATCTAGATATGTTAGATGTTGTAAAAAAATAACATGGATATTTTCCTTCTTGCTCAACAGTTATGAACTCTTTGTGAAAGCATAAAATCCCAATAAAAGGGAATTAAATTTGTGGTTATAGCGTCACAAAATCAGAAAAAAGTCCATATGTTGCGACTGAGAGGTATAGCAGGTAAAGAAGATTTGTTGAAAAGCTGGGCGGTAGAAGCCACAGGTAGCCGAGGTAAATCAGCGTCAGCCCGAGACTTTTGTCTCTGGGCTTAATCACTCTCCTGAAGGTGACTGCTGTTGCCACAGCGGCGAGGAGCCAGGCAGCCTTGAAAAATACGTGTGGCGCCTCTGACAAATTGTCAAGGCGGCTCCCCCTGCTGGGCTTTTACTGCGCTCGCAACAAAAGGAGACCCCCGGCTTACCACCTTTCTTTCTGCATCTATATCTCCCTGCCATTACTCTCGCTTTCTCTACCTCAAATCCATCAGCCTCCTCCCCGTGTGTGGCTCCCTCTTTTCATTCCTGGGATAGCGGAGCAAAGACAAAAGGTGCATTAGAACAGCAGAACAGTGCGGCCCACCCAGGGACTCAATACAGCAGCCGAGCGACGCGGCAAGGTGCTGGGTGAACAACAGCGGGGGTGGAAAGAGTGTGTAGTGTGGGGGCGAAGCTGTGTGTGTGTGTAAATCGCGCTATACCAGCCACCCAATCCCCTACCTGCCTGCACACACGAACATGCACTTCTGTCTCACTACAGCTCCGAGTTCAAGGCAGCTTCCCAAAGCTTTGGTTTACTCAAAACCCAAGAAAGAATTATTAAATCAAAAATATTGCAGCGATCGACTGCAGCAGAGAAACACCTTTAAGAGGACAAAACCCAGCTGACAGCAGACAAGCTGTGCTGACAAGATAAGAGACATTCAAATGATTTATTCAACTCAGATCACCATAATCAAATCTTCATAATTGCCTGAAAGTAAAAAAAAAATGTGTGCAAAATTATAAAGCTTTATATAAAAAGAGATGACAAAAGCAGGCAACGAGTTCATTTTTATTTTTATTTTTAAGCACGGTTCAACTGGATGGGTTTGCAGACGCCACGTTTATTGTTCCTCCCTAGAATCATGATGTCAGCTTTGCATTGTGCTCCGAAACGGTTCAATTAAAGTAGAGAGTATACATCATACTGTCATTCTTTCGTTTCAAAATAAAGCTAACAAGTAAGAGCAAGCATACAATTTTGGTGCTGAGACGTGAACGCTTCAAACAATTAGCAAGTCCCAGAAACTGTGAAAACTCCAGGCATGCAGCGGACAGATCCTTTAATATGCATCCTGTTTATTTAATAAAGTTTTAGGGGCTGGAAAACATTCAGCTCTTCTTTTGTTTGAGTTTACTTTTCTCCAAAACTGCCTCGGTCACAACTTGGAAAAACCTGGTGCATTTAGATTAGAATCAGTTAATGTTATGAAAAATAAACTTTTTTTCAGCTTTGCATCATGTTACACCGTCATTCCTCATCCAAAACATACCTGGGGTGTTGCTTTGATTCTTTCATACATATTTGAAATCTCCTTAAATCTCCCATGGCAACCATTCGGAGGTGAATCAAAGTCAGCTCCTCTAGACTAGTGGCAGCAGCAATTCGCAAACACCTGGTGGAACTTACACAAACTACTACGCTCCTAAGAACGTCCTGGAGAAGCATTGCTGTGACTTACTGGAGAAGGAATGTCGAAGAGTAGAAGCTTCTTAAAGAGACATAACATAAAAACTCGATTGGGCTACAAAATGGCTGTATGTAAAACACATGCTGTAAGGGAGAGGGGTGCTCCAATTTAACGGCCAGTCGATTAATCAGTGTGGAATCGGCTGATAGTTACACGTGAAGCCGATCTTATCCACTAATCTTATCAACCTCTGCAAAGGTCTAAAAATGAGCAACTGTCCTCTGCTGCTCTCCGGTCAGAGGTTTAACTCTCTGATGGGAGAAACCGGCCCACCAGGTCACGTCTGAGACATGACCGGCCCACCAGGTCACGTCTGAGACATGACCGGCCCACCAGGTCACGTCTGAGACATGACCGGCCCACCAGGTCACGTCTGAGACATGACCGGCCCGCCAGGCCACGTCTGAGACATGACCGGCCCGCCAGGCCACGTCTGAGACATGACCGGCCCGCCAGGTCACGTCTGAGACATGACCGGCCCGCCAGGTCACGTCTGAGACATGACCGGCCCACCACCAGGCCACGTCTGAGACATGACCGGCCCACCAGGTCACGTCTGAGACATGACCGGCCCGCCAGGTCACGTCTGAGACATGACCGGCCCGCCAGGTCACGTCTGAGACATGACCGGCCCACCAGGTCACGTCTGAGACATGACCGGCCCACCACCAGGCCACGTCTGAGACATGACCGGCCCACCACCAGGCCACGTCTGAGACATGACCGGCCCACCAGGTCACGTCTGAGACATGACCGGCCCGCCAGGTCACGTCTGAGACATGACCGGCCCGCCAGGTCACGTCTGAGACATGACCGGCCCGCCAGGCCACGTCTGAGACATGACCGGCCCGCCAGGTCACGTCTGAGACATGACCGGCCCGCCAGGTCACGTCTGAGACATGACCGGCCCGCCAGGCCACGTCTGAGACATGACCGGCCCGCCAGGCCACGTCTGAGACATGACCGGCCCGCCAGGTCACGTCTGAGACATGACCGGCCCGCCAGGTCACGTCTGAGACATGACCGGCCCACCACCAGGCCACGTCTGAGACATGACCGGCCCACCACCAGGCCACGTCTGAGACATGACCGGCCCACCACCAGGCCACGTCTGAGACATGACCGGCCCGCCAGGTCACGTCTGAGACATGACCGGCCCGCCAGGTCACGTCTGAGACATGACCGGCCCGCCAGGTCACGTCTGAGACATGACCGGCCCGCCAGGTCACGTCTGAGACATGACCGGCCCGCCAGGTCACGTCTGAGACATGACCGGCCCGCCAGGTCACGTCTGCACGTTTGCAGTTAACAACAGTCACTGTTACCAGCTCAGCGACTTTCTTGCTATATTTAGCAACATGCTAGACATAAAAATTGGCACTGGCCAAAACCGGAATCGGCAGGTCAGGCTTTTTAAAGGTCAGTAATTGGCAATCAGTCCAACCCTAGTAATCTAGTAGTAAGGGAGCAATTCTGTAATACACATTTACTTTTTCTTGAGCTGTATAGAAACCTGTCTGTGTTTTTCTCAGAAGTGTAAATATGACAAAAACTTAATTTTTCAATCGCATTCTTCAAAATGCGAAAGATAAGCGATCATCCCAGAGTGAAAACATCTCAACTCAAAACATAAAATTCAGTGTTAAACTTGAAACAACCTGCAAAGCATTTGTTCTGCTGTAGCTCATCTAACGGGGGGAAAAGGTGAAAAAAGGAACGGATCGCTGAGGGAATGATAACAAAACCACAGGAGTACAGTGAGTGAGAAAAGACCAAAGTGGGTTCAGACAGAGTTTGGTATCATTAATAAATGATAGTGGCTTGACTCGTCGGCATGGACAAGCATGTCCTCATCCCAACAGCGCAGGGGGGGAATGTTGAAAGGAAAATAAGTCCACTTGGTTTGCGCCTTGCTTTCTTCACTTCAGGTTTTAAAGCCTGGTGCCTCTCTGCTTTGATCCCACCAGTTTGCCCTCTGTGATCTGACATGCTGGGTGTGGGGGGGATGCTGGAGCTGGCACCACTCATCTCTTACAGGGGGAACATTTGAAAAGTGTTACTGTGTGATGCTCCCCTCTGGGAAGAGGGCCGCCCACTCAGGCCTGCAGGTAGACGGTCAGGAAAGCAAAGCGCAGTATGGACGCCATGAGTCATCCAGACCTCTGCTTCCATGCTGGGCTTTTTTTAGTCTGTGCACACAGTTGGTTGTAATTTTAAATGGCTGCTGAATTGAAGGTTTTCTCTTGATGCAATTCTCATTTCTATTTAACTGCTTTGGCAGTCTGACAGCTGGGAAGGCTTCATGCCCACGGGGACCGTTACATTTCAGGGCAAAGAGGACATTAGAAGCATTTCAGAGGCTCGTATTTTTAGTTTCCCATAAGAAACAGACGGCACTAACATTCACTGCTAGTGTGTGTGTGTGTGTGTGTGTGTGTGTGTGTTTGTGTGTGTGTGTGTGTGTGTGTGTGTGTGTGCATGGTGAGCTTTAAGAAGGTTAAGGCTTTATTTACAAATAAAATGTGATTGTGGTCAATGAAACTTTTGTTGCCTTCAGAGGTCATCTATATTAAACGGTTCACTGGAAACTATCGACTAAGCTGATCAGGAGGAGTTTGCTTGTTAAACGTGTGAAGCAAAATCTCTAAAACCAGGCAAAGACAGTAGAAATATGTCATGTAAATGATGTTCCTCAAAACGTAGAGTACGTAACCATCATTGTAGATGTTTTTTTTATGTTTTTGATCTTTTGCGCCCCATTATTTCGAGTTGATCTGGCAAAAGGCATCAACCAGCTGGAGCCAAAAGCACTTAAAACTTCCACAGAATGGGCTGAAAAATGTTAAAAACTAATCAGGCTGTTAATGTTAAAACGTGATTAATCTGAAAAGCTTAACGCGTCAATGTTACATAATGCAGATTAATCACAGAAAAAGCCTCTCTCCTGTGGAGGGTACACCGTCTTGCACTGCGGTCAGCAACGCAGAGTCGCAAATGTGAACGAAAAGACGAGCGAGGAGAGTCAGAGCGGTTTGACTTTGAAAAGTTTTCCTTCCACCAAAGCACAAGCAGTTTATAGCCAACATGTACATCTACATGTATTACCTTTGAAAAAGTCACATCTTTTAAACCTTCCTGGATACACAAACCTGAAAAACTGATTTGTTTGGTTTGAGTTAAAACATTTTATGAAAAATGAGCAATTTTTACATTTCAAGCTTACAAAGTGAAGCACAGTGATTAATCTGAGTGTGACTAATCTGATTAAATCGTTTAATCAATTAACAACAAAAGTAGTAATTCTTCATAGGGTGGCAGTTATTTTGACAGAATATTAAGCTAATGCTAAATAAATGCATAAAGTGTCTTAATTGGGGTTGAATTTCAAAGAGGATTTCTTCGTTTCCACTTCCACGGTTGGTTATAATCTAAAGCCCCAACCAAACATTGGAAACATTTAGGAAAAAATGTCGTCCACATGCCAGGATGCGCCACCACTGAAATCGTTGCAGTGGTGGCGCAACGATTTCAGTGTTAGGAAAGCACTGAAATCGTGCTTTCCTAACACTACGCCGGGCCAGGGGGTGGCGCTGTAACACTGCCACAGAGTAAGGCAAAAGACAGAACAGCACCGATCATCAGCGCCATGTTTGGTGTTTGAGAGAGCTGGAGCCACGATGTGACTGATTGGAAAAGCATGCAGCTCGCACGCAGACATGGAAACAGAAAACAGGGAGGGCAAAGAAAACAAACATTTATGGGATCTGGTTTCAAAAATAAAGTTTACAAGATAACCAAATTAAATCTGCCTGCAGATTTAATCTCATTTTCCAAACACAAAGTCAATCAGAAGGAAAATATTTAGTCATCCTTATTGCTGCTCTAGCATAAGTAAATTACATTTATAATTTCCGTTGTCAGAACAAACTGAAACAAACTGTCCATTTAAAACTCACCTTATTTCAGAAACTGACCTGACTTTTTTTTCTATATATAAAAAAAAAAAAAAACATTTTTTCTACATAATTTAATTTGGAAAATTATGTATGAATTTAAACTAACAAGCATAATCAGTTCAGCTTAGAAGAAAATAATTTAGTGCCAAGACTTGTGGCAGTTTGTGTAAAAGCAGTATTGTTATATGACCAATCACCAGTAAAACCAGTAAGAAGGATGGAAACAGCTGTGTTTAACTGCTGAATGATGAGTTTAGAACAAGATACATACAAGAGCTCAGCGAAGTCCGTCATCTGGATGTTTGACCGATGAGCCAAGATCTCCATCAGGTGAAGGCCTTCGTCTGTCTGCAGCCGACTGCAGGGGACGGAAACATGGACGTCAGAGAACAAACAAAAACTGTTTCTTCTTTCCACAAAGAAGTAACAGTCATCAATATTTTTATTGGCACATCGCAGCAGTAATGTTTTTACAATTATAAAAGGAATATACCAAAAGAATGTTGAACCTGATCTATTTTCATTATTCCACTTGCAGGTGAAAATGGAGGAAAATAGAAGAACTAATAAATGGAGACATGAGCAAAAAAACATCTAACATCGCTACTAAGTCAGATTCAGTGATGGAAGTTGCTGACAGATTTGACTTTTGCATGAAAGGAGGTCAGAAAAGGTGCAAGGTGGGGAAGTGGGAGTGCTGTGGTGAATACAGAGGAGGTGAGGAGGGTCAAAGGCAGAAAGCTTCTTATCACCTCTTCATTTTATGTCCATCTCCTTTCAGTTTGTTCTGACAACAGATGACACAGTCAGGACCCAAACACAAATGAAGCAGATCTGACTGCAACGAAAGTAAGAATGCAGCGCGACCTGCAGGTGCACAGAGCGAGTCGACGGCTGAAGGTCTGACCTCATCTATATGGAAAATAAAAACCTTCATCATGCAATTTGATTGGCCTTTCTACGAGTTATATTTTTGGTGGACATTTTTGCCCAATGACATTTATTACTGCAACTTTAAAACAAGTTTTAGGCCCTAAACTTTGGTTGTACTTCTCTTAATGAAAGCAGAATGATGAGTAAATGACTTGCTCCCTCACCTTGTGTTATTAGGCACCGTCTGGTAAAAACTGCATCCTGATAACATGAGGTTGCATTTCAGATTTGAAGCTGAACATTTTCGCATCATTGAACTTCCACTGAACACCAACTGCTGCTATTGTTTTGGTTCACGAACAGAATCTCATTTCTATGAGCCAAATCTGATCAAATGTCCTTTGAGGTTTAACTTAAGTACAAAAAACATTAATAAAACTAAAAAGCTTAAAAATATGTGTGACACTTGTGCTAGAAATGTCAAGTTTTTAGTTATTTCATCATGCATTCCCAGTTTAATGCTGCAATAGATGGCAATTTATGAAAGATAATTCTGGATTAAAAATCTGAATATTACCCCAAGTCTTACATTAGAAACATAAAGCAGTATATCAGAGACAATGTAAATAAAAAATAAACCAAGATAAAGGGGTAGAAAAAAAAGTTTTTTAGCTTGAAAAGTCAAAAATGTGCTGGAAAATCTCAGAAAATTTGTGCTTCAAGAAATTTTCTAGAAAAAACATTTCTAAGTTCAAAATTTGAAAATGTTTGACTTTTGAAACAAATGTTCAGGTTTTTGTTCTAGAAAATTTCTGAGATTAATCTTAAAATTTCTTTACATTTTTTAATGGTCTACAATGGTCCATTTAAAGGTTTGTCACAAAACTAAGCTTTAAATGAAAAGAGGTATCTATAATATTATTCATTGTTCTGCTATTATAAGTTCAATTCAGTTTAGCTGCTGGGGTTGAACATTTACCATTTTGTTTTTTAAAGAGAGAGAACAACTTAAACACAAACACTTAATAAGTAAAACCTGGCAGATATTAACTGACATTTTCACCTTGTTGTTTGTGTTTCAGGTGGTGTTGAAGGAAACATGTCAGCTGTGTGATTGTTTTTTCACGGTGTTGAAATGTTACCTACCAACATTCAATATTAAGATAATGTCCAGATATTCAGGTTGGTGCATCTTTACATGAAATGCTCCAAATCTGAAGAAAACTTGTAGCATTTCACTACAGTGTAAACCCACTGACATCTCACAAAGTGGAAACAATCTTACACAATAAGGCTCAAGTCATCAAAAGTCACAAGGCCGGCGGAACAAGCAGAGTTTGTTTTGTGTGTGTTTGTGTCGTGGTGATGGGAGACCTGATTAAAGATCCATATCCAGCTCTAAACTGATTGCTTCCTATGTGCCATGACCTCACCTGACCCCACCTCCACCCCCCCATCCCGGTTCGGCTGAATTCAAAACCCAGAAAGAACCTGTAGAAACGTCCAGCTGCATCATCTTTTTGCAAACAGGTCAGAGACTTGCTGTAAATTTTGAGAAGTTGTGTTTTTCATCGCACCATCTGGTGATTTACAGAGCTGCTGTTGAAGGTTTTCTTCCTCATTTAAGAGCAAAATGATCTCATGCTCTGACCCCTCTGATACTAATATCAAAAACATTTAAGGATGAATTTATTGTCCAAAAATTGCAATGAAAATAAACTAAGAGTGGAAAAAGCAGCTGTACGCCTAAGTACACCAGTTCACAGAATATGGTGGATTGTGTCAGACTCACTGCTGACAGAAAACCTGATTTTGTTCGATTTCTCTTCCCTGAGCCTGGAAAGCCGACAGCAGCTCCGCCAGCCCACATGCTATGAGTCAGCGTGGCGTCGTGCAGAGCAGCAGCCTCTGAGCTGACACCGGTGATCACTGCTGCTGCCTGCAGACGCAGAGAGCTGATGGCTGCTACAGAGACGTCAGCTCCACGCCACGCCGTGGGCCGTGTCGTGATCCGTCTGAGAAACCACACTCACACCACGGGGGGTTCCCCTCTGACTTAGGAGCTTTGATCAATTTCAATGCATGCTTTCTAAAATGAAGGTGTTCTCCATTTTAGGTACAAGAACACAAATTTGATGTTAGTATCTGTATCGGCCCTGATTCTGGATCGGTATCAGTGTCTGATCCATAGCAGCAGATCTAATTCAGTAGTTGTCAAATCACTGCATTATTCTAGATACAGCTTGACAGATTTTCCTGGCGAATGGAGAGTTTAGGATTGGTCTCCCAGTAGCAGTCTGTGGTCAAACTGGTTTGCAGTCATACTTTTGTCATTGCAAGGATTAGAATAAATAGAGCGGCACAATTCATATCGCTAATATCACTAATATATTCCAGATGTTTTGAACTTACATTTTATATGCTAATGTAATATTTAACCAATTGTATCGGCTCTCATGGGTTAAGATGCTCAAACTGGACACAAATGACTTTGCCCAAAATGCTAAAGGTCACAGTAGAGGAAGCACAGACGAGAGCAGGACCATATTGTCTCCAATACTGATTCTGCAGTATTATTGTCACTGTAAAATCATGCAGCCCTACTGGAAATCATTCAGTTATATGCTTCACATACATTAACCTCTACATTTTCTCTGTAGTGAAATGTAAAGGACTTTTGTTCATGTTAACATCTGAATTTCAGTCATTCTACCCACAAAGGCCAAGAGATGCAGAAGTGAATAAGGAAGGATTGGAGAGAGAAATGTGCAAAGATGTTGCCATCTGCCCTGGAGAAGAAACTGGACCTTCTGCTAACTAGAAGGAAAAACAGCTTTTCTGTGTCTTCTTGTAGTTGTAGATATAAAATATCAATAATATTTTAAGTATTAAACATCAAAACTTCACTTAGAAAAATGAAATGACTGAGCATGAGTCTAACAGGGATTTTTATGTACATATGAAGGCACCAGAGTATATATTTATTTTCTTCAGATATACTTGGAGGTTCCAATTTCTACATCCAACATACAGTAAAGAAAATAATCACTTTGACCACGAAGAGGAAGAAAGTCCAGAGTGAAGTTGCTGCACCTCTGCATGTCAAATGTGAACCCATAAGGACATCTGCATGTTGTTTCTTTTTACGCAACACAAAGATTTACTCAGCTTTAGAGCAAAACTGGGAATTCTAGGTGGAACCGAATGGAGTGAGATTAGAGTAAACACTGAACCTCTGACACAATGATCAGATTTATAAGATGGAGCAGGGTGAAGGAAGAAGGTCCTGCTCATTGTGTTTGCAGTGTGAATCTGTGGCTGTGACCTCCAACACAACATTTATGGATTTTCTGCTTAATGGCGTTGAATGAAGGTAATAAGATGAAAAGATGGAAAGACGAAAGCCACCAAGACCTTGAGGGCTGCAGCTGCAGAAACACGAGACCAAGGATTTCAACAAACCTTCAGTCTAAAACTTCAGCCATTCAGTAATCAATGCAACTCACTCACATGTATGCAGCATGTTCTCATGTTCAAAAGATTAAAACAGATAAGAAAGCGAACTTCAAACACTTTTTCCAAACCACAGATTATAAACAATCTTGACACCATAGAGATGAAGTGAAAAGAAAATGTCACACTGAAAATTATCTTCAACTCAGCATCTGTAATTTCGATTCTTAGCACTTCACAATAAACAGAACAAAGTCTCTTTGAAAGAAGACGCTCATCATCTCTGATATTTGGCTGGGTAACTCATTACTCACTCCGTGTCTGTGATGACGTAGCCGAAAACGTCGTCGTCCGGATTCTTCCTGTCGGTTTTGACGTCCAGCTGCAGCTCCGGCGCGTGCATCGTCTTTTTGTGCGGCTCCTCGTAGACGAGCGCGGCGGGCGGAGGCACCACCTCCTTGATCCAGCCCGCCACCTCCGATACCTCCTCCACCGACTGGGTGGTGTCCTTCTTCTGCACCGCCACTCCCGCCTCGCTGGTGTGACTTCGGACGTTCTCCAGGCCCACCTGTCGGCCCCTGGGGGCCGCAGCCGCCGCGACGTCGTAGCGGCTTCTGACTGATGAAGGATCGGAAAGAGAGGCCTTGTCCAGGTAGGCCAGGAGTTTGTTGAAGAGGCTGCTGCTCTGAGCCTGCAGGGAAGATACAGGGACATTTCTATTGGGTGAGTAAAGTCATGCAACTGAAACTTGAAAATTTCTCTTTGTACAATCCAGTGGCGTCACGAAGCCGATTCTTAATAATTGGTGGGTTTTTCTTATAGTTAGGTTTTTTACAAAAAAACTGCCAAATTCAGAATAATTTGGCAGTTTTAAGTCCTTTGTCCTTAAAACAATGCAAAAGTCTTCCTCTGTGATTCTCAGTTGTAGAATTTACAAACTGAATTGTTTCTAAATAAATCTGCTAATTTGAATATAAACCATATTATTACTATTTTGTATTAACATTAAGTCATCCATAACTTTAAAAAAAAAATTATGAGCTATCAGTATAAATTCTGAAATTCTATCAAACCATCTCATCTATGGCTGAATTATTTTATAAATTCAGCAAAAGAAATAAAGAAAAATAAACATTTCTTCGTGACAGTCTGCAGCCAACCTTGAGCGTAAAAAAAACAGTTGTGCACTTTATGGTGCAGAAACAACTTTGATTCATCAGCTACTAAGTGAAGTTGCTTAAAAGAAAAAACAGAAATTCATAAAACTGATTCTTAAGTTCAAATCCTTGAAAGATAATAAAAAAATCAGAAGAACGTCTGATAAGGTCAGTTTAAATTCTAAGAGTGAAAAAAACAGAAACTACATTTGATCAACACTGATTTCTATACAAATATGACAAATAATGTCGACTAAAAACAGATCTGGACCTAAAACCCAACTGTAAATATTTATAGAAGTAGAAAATACTGTATAGAACTATATTGTGATAAAGTTCCGTATTTGATTGATTGCTATGCTATCAGTTCCAGTTATAGGTCTGAATCCTGACCAGACACTGATTTAAAAAAAATTAACGGTTCTTCCTGAAAGCACTTAAAAACCTTTTAAACTCCAGACGTATCTGGTCCCTAAACTCCAAACACTCGTTTTATTCTTTTGTGTTTTTCCGTGACACATCGTTGGCTCTGTGGTTGAGGCTGTTTAACAGCTGGGCGTTCCTCTGTTGATGTTAACGTGTTGGCAGTCTGCAGCTACAGGTGTGATGAGATAATTGCTGGAATCAAATTAAAAGCCAACCTGTCAGCGTCGGTACTGAACGCCGTTACAATGCGCCATTATTCTGCAGGTCCCAACTTCAGGCTAATTATTCGTCTTGTCAGGAGCTGAATGTCACAACAGCGGAAACACTGGGACCAAAATCCACTTTTGTTCCGTCTTTAAGCAATTTGAAATCCAATCTGACGAGCTCAGAATGTGCTGAGGATGGGTAGGAAGAAGCAGACTGTCTGGGTTGAACTCAAACTGCTACAACACTTCATGTTCCCACAGCATGACTCCTCCTGTCAGCACTTGTAGGTAAAACTTGTCAAATCAGATTCAAATGTTTTTATTTGACAATAAGCAACACTAAAAACCTCAATAATGACAAAATCCATGCAGAGCTCGACACCGTCTGACATGCAGGAATTTAGACAAGATGTACAAAATTAGACTTTGCAGAAAAACAGAATCAGCCTCTGAATAAACTGCCATGTTCCTGCAGGTATTAGTTTTTAACTTCAACATTGCAGCTGTGCAGAAACAGTTTTCTGTGAGGTTGAAGGACATCGCAGGTTCTGGTTCCTTACCGGATCATCCACTGCATCCGTGTGCCGTTCTGTTGGGAGAAACAAAATGTTTTCATGAAAATTTAAATATGTGAATATTGTTTTTAGCTTTTACACAGAGATTAATACTTCAAAATGCATTAGTTTAAACCAGATTTTAGCTTTCTTCTCAGAAAAAAAAGCATGTAAATGATTATCATTTAGATACTCAGCAAGCCAAGCTGTAATATTTAAGTAAACATTTATTCCCTCCATGTTAAATGAGCTTTATAGTTTCAACCATTATGGAGGCACTTTTAGACCTAATGGCCTCATTCGGCAAACAGCTATTAACAAACTGTTTATGCTCTGCTCTGGATACAAACCTTCTTTGCTTCCACACTGATTTTTATTTTTTTGATTGGAAACAAGCTTTCAAACACTCCCTTAGTGCTGTATGATGTTAAAACAGAAGTGAACACAGTAAAATGTACCTTGAAGTGCTGCCAGCGGTCGCGGCGTGCTTCTTTCCTGAGGGTCAGGGTTCAGAGTGGGAACGTTCTGCAGCAGCACTTCCTCCTCCTCGGCTCTGGAGGGCTCCTGACTCGAGTCGCTCTGCTCTCCCTCCAGGTCTCTGAGTCCGGGCCCTCGGTCCCGGCTCAGAGGCCGGTTCGGTCCCTGGTCCTGGTCCACCACCAGCAGAGCGTCGGCGATCAGGCTGGAGAGCTGGCTCAGGTCCTGCGGCGTCAGGCTGTCCACGTCCACATGCTGTCTGCCCACGTTCTTCACCACCTTCTCTATGAACCGCTCTGCAGAGGAGACACAGCCTCAGTACGAAACATGCTCCAGCTAAAGGCTTGGTTTATCTCAAAGCTACAGCCGATTTCAATAATTCAATAAATATGAATAATTCATGTAGCAAAGGAAAACTTGAATGAAAGGAGCAGAAAGAAGAATAAACTTATATCTGCCACCTATTCACAAAAAGAAAATTCGTTTTTAAGTTCAGGATATTACAGAAACTTCAAAATAACACAAGAAATACATACAAAGAAACAAAAAAATTACTTTTTCATAATGGCTTTCAAATTTCTTCTAAATGCAGAAACAGATTTATAGATTGTCCCATAAACGGCGTCATCGCCGTCCTGAATCTGATTTTATTTTAAATCTCTTTTCTTTTAAGTTGCATTTGCTTTCTCTTTTTACAAATCTGTTGGGAATATTGCTAAGTAAAAAATGTTTATGCACTTATACATTAATTTAAAAATAATATACTCAATTCATGAAGTTTCAAAAAGTTTAATTGCATAAATGTATAAACATTTCTAGTCTCTTTATGACTGAAAATGACTAGGAATGTTGATCCATCTGAACTTTTACAACAAATGTGTTACTGAGCATCTAAATATTCAGGTATCAGGTTTTTTGTCTGATTTTGGCCTGATTTATGGATATTATGTGTCTAAATACTTCAAGGTTGTCTGACAAGGTTAAACCAAGTAAATAAAATGATTTACCCAGAACAAATTTAATGTTTAAGTTGAGGATGTTTCTACAGAGTCGACCTTTGATTCCTGACTTTATTTTCAAGGGGTGAAAACTGAACTAAGTGTGTTAAATGTCCAACAAATGCTTGTCATAATTGAAGCTTAGTTTTTACATAAAGTCAAACAGAATGTTAAAAGGCTGAGGAGAACAATAAAGTAGAATTTGAATTCAAATGAAGCATGATTTCATATGGAATTCAACCGGAAGACATCTTAGATCACATCTGCATTTTCTGAGGATTTTATTTGAAACAGCTGGAGAAATACTAACCGGATCTCAGACGGAGATTTTTTTTTCCAGCTAAGAAAATGTGCAGCATCATGCTGAGAGCAGAATGCTGCTCTAACAGTGTAGAGAGTGACGGCAGCACGGTGGAAGACATTTTTGCTTCCTCGTTCATTTCAGAGACGCTGTGCCGTGTTGGTACAGCTGCGCTCTCAGCTGGGCTCCAGCACAAAGAAAAGATGATCATTTACATGTGATGGGGAGTAAGAGAGAGACGTCCTTCAGTTCCAAGGTTTCGCCATCAGGGAGTGATGCGTGTTGGCAAAACAACAACTAATTGATTTCCTGAAACTAAAAATATGTTAAACTACAAGAGGATTAGAGGAACAGATCAAATAAAAAAATGACTTTTTTCCCTCAGAATCCTGACTTTAATGTCGAAATTCAGACTTTAATCTCAGAATCCTGTCTAATCTGAGATCAAAAGATTAAAAGTCAGATTTTGTTCTCAGAAGATATTAAAGTCAGATTTATTTTTTCCAGTGCTCCTAATCCTCTTCCAGTTAAACAGTCCTGTGGTTTTCACATAAACTTCCTTCAGATTAAAGAGAAGCTTATAAATTTGCTCTCCAGTTTTGTCCTTTAACTTCCAAATTTAACTTTCTGTATGCAACCAAAAGCGTCTCTTTCTGATAAACCGTAAAGCGTTTAAGACACACACCGTCCACAGATGTGAGCGGCTCCTTGGCTGAAGCTGCAGGGGAACTTCCCGTCTTCACCAGCCTGGACTGCGCCGTCTCCTTCTTGAACCCGGGATTTTCTACGCCGCTGTTGTAGAAGGGCCTGAGCCGAGGAGAGGCGGTTTCCTGCTTCATCCCAGCGCCGTGCAGAGAGAGACGCCCGGAGAGAAACCGCCTCAGGGCCGCCAGGAGAAGGTCCCCATCTGCCTGCGAGGCGAGCAGCTGGCTGGAGAGCGGCTTCTGCTTCTGCAGCGGCTGGAAACGGAAAAAAGATGAGAAGCTGGAGTAAAAAGATTTGAGCTGACAACATGGAAGCCTGGAAGGATCCCCGACCGAACAGGAACGACATGCAGCAGACTCACATAATTGAGTCGTCCTTTTTGTTAGTGGCTTCTCTGCTCCATGTTAAAATATGTTAGTGTCTTAGATGAAAAACGTAATTTTTAAAAACTTTAACAACAATGACAGAAATACAGAAGAGGAGTAGAGCCACTGAAAAACAAAAAATAAATTCCGGCTTTAATTTTCTGCAATTAAAACAATGAAAAGCACTATTTATTAAATTCAATAAAACTTCCACTATTTAGGGAACATAAATGCATCAACTACCAGGATAAATCTTCATGCACGTCAATTATCATGACATGCAAGATACCAACAATGACAGGGAACCTACAACTCCACTTATAACTTTTCATGATTTCTTTGATATTTTCTAGAACCAGATAAAAACTTCCTATCATACATTATAGAAATAGATTTTTGGACAGATGTTGCAAATATTTGCACAATAATAACCAACATGGGTTATGAGGCATTAGAGGATTCAGTTTTTTTAAATAAGCAATTAATCTCTTCACCACACTTTAAAAGTTTTGTTAAACATCTTTATTCCCAAGGCAGGATTTAAATTGATAAAACTAATACAATGGTCAAAGACACCACAGGTTTATTCTTTCACCATTTAGCTAAAATACATCAGATTTATTACAAACATTTTGCATCTTGATGCCAGGAAACACGTTTTAGCATTAATGCAAATATCATTTGAGCCCAAACGACAGAGCTGGAAAAAGCCAGGCTCTTCAGAAGTTATTAATTCGCTTATAAAATTACATTAGTGAATTCATCTGCAACAACAAAAGCGAGTCGTCACTGCCAGCTCCATTAACGCCCACACAAGACAAGAAGCAGCACCTGCTTGAGTAATGGCAAAATTACAATAAGCGGCTCCTCTCACTCGCCATGCATAATGATTTGTGTGTGCAGGCTCCCACCAGGTATCAGGGTTTTCCATCCATTTGCAGCGCCTGTGCCCTGCAGGCCCCCTTCAGTCCGACTGGCCCCATTGTTTTCACTTCCAAACAGGTGAATCTGGACTGAAGGTCCACAAAGCCCTGGGCGCTGCCTGTGGGCTTCGCCCTGCTGCAGCCTCAGAACAATCTCCCAGCAGGAAGCGGAGCCCTCTGAGGAGCCGGCAGAGCCACGAGTCAAGTCATGAGTTATTAATGGGAGGAATGAACTTGTTAACTCCAAGGCGGTATAATTTCTCTATTAACAGTCAAGCTGCGCTTGGTCTAAAGCTAGAATAGAAAGACGAAGGATCCTCACACAGCAGCCCACGTTTATTTATCAATCACATTTTAGTGTTGCAGCACATTTCAGCAACATTTCAGTTCCACCTTAAAGACTTTAGAAGTAGGTTATGTGCTCCACCTTCCTGGTTTTAGTCAGAACGCCAGCAGCAGCACTGCTAGAAGTTTTTGCACTGGCAAGTTTTCATCTATATCGAAAGTACAAAACTGCAATGGAAACACGTTTTAAAGTCATGTGACCAACAACCAGATGTTACTAGAGGCAGAAAAGATCAAGAAAACAAAGTGGAAGGAGGAGGATGGCACAGCCAGCTTTTTAATGACTACTAAGAACACATTTCTTTTAATTACTTTCCTTATTTAATGGAAACACTACAATTGCAAAATTGTGGGGGGTTTTCGACATTAGTGGAATACTTTAAAAGTTTTGCACACATTTTGTGATTGAAATGCAGCTACAGACTGAAGAGACGTTTTCTTGGCTTGTTCAGATTATCAATTTTTCTAAATGTCTGACGTGTTCCAGTTTGGCATACACCAATTTTTCTCCAAGAGAGATTTCACACCGTTTCTCCTCCAGACATTTTGGTTAAACTGTGAACGTAACTGTTCACAGTGAAATACTTGCAGTAAACGTCTGGCTTTCTAGCAAAAAGCAAAGACAAACTGCAGCAGCAGAAGACAGTCATGAACTGGAAACCAGCGACGAATGAGGAGAATCTGACCTTGCCAGGTTTGCTGAGGCTGGAGGCGGATGACGTCTTGGGAAGGAGGCCCAGACGTTGGAGGTAAGTCTGCAGATTCCTGTTGAGCTCCACCTCCACCGGCTTCACCCTCTGGTCCTCTGGGTCCATCGCTTCAGCTGCCGGCCTGCAGAGGAGGAACAGCCGTCCACACCGTTGCTAATGCAGACAGAGCTTCTAACAAAAAGATTCATTGCTGACAAGCAACATCGTCAACAATCAAAGCAAAATGTTCAAGCTTTAATTGTTAGTACAACCCAGGTTTAAAGCTGTGCAGCTGGTAATTTTGTTATTTCATTTGTTTAAAAATGATCCTGTTGCTTGACTTGATAATATTTCTCAGTTTTAGGTTTTACAAAACTTATTTTCTGTTGTGCTTGGACTCAGTAGCTGCGTTTCCATTGACCATATAATTCCACAATTTGAAATTTTGAAAGTAAGTTTGCTTAATGGAAAAAAAATTCTTGGTTTTTGATAAAAGTCGTGGTGTTGGATAAGATGTTTTTTCTTTGCCATATCAAAATTGATTTATTTCGTAAAACTGCAATGGAAACTTTTTGCATCAGACGAGTCACATGATCAACAACCGGATGATGCCACTGGCACAAACCATGAAGAAAAACACGACAGGAAGTGGTTGGAGGAATGTTTTTTAATGACTTGTTGAGTGAAGTCATCAAATAACATGTGAAACTTATTCAGGTGTGATTTTAATTGTGTTTATTTAATGTAAGCACTGCACATGCAAATTTGTTTATCTTTTTGACATTAGCAGAATATTGACAATGTTTGGTGAACATCTGTAATGGAAATGCAGCTGCAGGAAAAAATGTTTCTTTGCTTCTTTGCAAACCTGATTGGGCTTTCTAAAGAAACCTATTTGGAAATGTTCATAATTTTATCTTCACTGACAAAAACTCCAAATCTACAGAAGAATAATTAATAATTTTGTGTCAGACTTACCTTTTGGATATATGACCCAAAAGTTCTAGTTTTGTTTATTCAGAACAGAAACGTCTCCTGGGTTTATGATTCACATCTAACCTTCTACCCCTAATACTCAACAAACTGCTGTTCAAACTGTTATGTAAAATAATATCTAAGAATTAATAAAAAATCAAACCCTGAAGCTGATTCCTTTTATTATTCTGCTGTGACTCCAGCTCCAGAGATTTTAAAACCTGATATAAGTGATGATTGTTCCCCACCACAACACAGAATGGGTTTGGAGATGTGACCTGGAGCTGCTGCTGTAGAGCGGCCCTTTCTGCTGCGGCCGGTAGGGAATCCTCCTGAGTTTGGATAACTCGCTGGACAGAACCTGCTGGGTCATGTCATCTTCCCAGGTCAAACCTGCAGCCACAATCACAGATGGATCAGAACACCGAGTCCGGACACACGTCTGCAGCTACGATCCGCAGGCAAAACTGCACCGCTGCAAGAAAATAAGGTAGAAAACCTGCAGCAGAACAGCGACAAACTGCTGAGCCGGCGCAGCTTTTTCTAAACTCATCAGGTCGATCATTAGCAGACAAGACGAGGCAACAGAGTTTGATTCAGTGACTAAGCAGAAATGAGTTCTGGTCTTCTTCTACAATTTATTAGGGAAGGTTTAATGAGAGAGTTGGGGGTTTTATAAGCAGTTATTTATGCACACTTCTGTAGTCGGCAATTTATTTTGAAAAGATTAACGTAACATAGGAGAAGCTGGATATCGGGGCTCAAGAGGCCACCGAATACATTTATCACCTTTAATCACCTTGTGAAGAAAAAAGGAATCCTGCTGCTTTATTGAAACTGGAACAATTAATGGGTAAAGAGTAAAATTAGCATTTTTGCCTGAATTATTCAATACAAAAGTCAATTGTGCATGCCATTAGCAGATTCTCCCTCTAGAAGAATTTTCTTTTTAAGCATTGTGCAAATGGAGTTTCTTTGAATATTAACCAACAGCTGTTCGTGTTGTCTCTGTTCGTTTCCAGGTAAAAATCTATTACCTGGATGTCAAAGTGCGTCTGCGTCGGAGTCAGCGCAACATTTGTGTCTTAATGGTTTTTTAAATATCAACATCAGTGACAAGACGAAAAAAAAATATTTTTTTCCAGCATTTGTGCGAAAGGACAAGCTGGATGAGCTGCACGGCCGCTCGCGTCTGTTGCTTATGCTTAACATGCATCCAAACACGGCTTTTTGGCAGCCGAACAGAGGGGCAGGCGCCAACGCCAGATGGGGTAGCGGAACGAAGTGTTACCGGAAATATGGCTGCGGCGCGCAAAGCACAACACGAACAGGAGCCTTTGGCAGATGAGCGATGGCGCCACCGAAAGAACGCAAGTAACGCAGGCGGCGAGTCCAGATGTGAAGCTGCGGGACGGGGGTCTACCAGAGGACACACACCTCAATCAGGAACAGGAACTCTGCTTTTACACAGCAGCCGCAATGAAAACACATGCATAAGAGCTAAATAAGTAGCTAGTAGAAACAACAAGAAGAGTCGATTAGATTGGAACCTTTCACTTCAAGTCACAAACTTTGATCAGTTATTAAAGACATGTTTATTATTTCCTTGAAAAAAAGATCATAAAATGGCACAGGAGAAGATTGGTGGACTTTTACAGTGACTTGAATCTGCACTATAATAATAATCAATTAAAGAAATAAAGCTGCCACTTGAGATTAAATTTGGATAAAAACTTTAACCACACAGGAGGTTGTCTTAAGACCCGGGAAGCATTTGCTCGAGCTAAGATTAAAGTTTTCAAAGCAATAAATATAATTTTAATTCATTTAAATTTTTATCCTCCAACGCAAACAGAACTGGCTGGTCATATGTTTATCTTTTTCAAAACAAAGATTCTTGAAACATTGTTAACTAGTTTTAAACCCAAAACCTGGAAGCTTCGTCACATTTTCTTTCCTACATTCAACATTTTTAATCTAAGAACACACAGAATAAATTTTATTGATAAAAGAAACTGTAACTGAAACTATAAATCTGAACTGCATCATATGAAAATCAACTTAGGAATGAGGGTCTTTTAGTTAGTGGAAAGAAAACTTTGAGTATCTCCTTTATTCAATATTCAGGTCCTTCGAGGAACAGGCCGAGTCTGAAGACTTGGGAAAACCAAGTCAATTTAATCACTGAATAGATGAAAAACAGAAAATACCAGAGGCGGAGAAGATTCTCCCAGAGATGCTCAAGACTCTGGATATTGTGGGTCTGACTGGGTTGCATGTGTTGTCAATGTTGCTTGACGGATCGGGTTGCTTGAGGCAACATCCATAAACCGATCCCGATCTTTAGGAAAGTTCAGCATAAAGAGAGTTCAGGCTTCTGCAGAGACACGTTTATCAGATTTCTGGAGAGGTTTCTCTTTATGGTGTCAAAAACAACAAACGCTTGCTAAAATACAAAGGAGTTGTTTTCTAGTAAATGTTTGACTTTTCAAAGTCGAAAATCTCAGAGTATTTTCTAGAAAATTTCTGATATTAAATATAAAAATTCAGAGGTTTCTTCTAGTGAATGTCTGACTTTTCAAACTAAGAAATCTCAAAGTGTTTTCTAGAAAAATGTCTGAGTTTTTTTGCTGAAATTTGCCCTAATATGTTGTCATAAAAACCAGCAGATGTTGTGAAACTGAAAACACCACGACCAATTACAGTAATGTTTTCTCACAAATGAACATGTCCAACCTTTATCAACGGAGAATTACACCACGAGTTCAACTCGTAACGGAACATTTCAGACCCAGAACAGTTTCTTTACACTCCAACAAAATGAATTACGACCTCGACTGCCAGCCAATCGGGGCACAAGCATCTCTCCAACAGCTGCGTAGCGTGTCGGGCAAAGCTTTCCCCATCAAAGAGCCATAAAACGGAGCTTTTAATGGCAGCGAGGGTGGCTGAGAAAACGGGAGTTGGCGTCGGGCGAACAGACGGCATCTGACACGACAGGTTAATGAACGCCGGAGCCCCTGCCAGGATATTCAGACGCTACGCCTCTCACTGACTGAGCTGTGGGCAGAAGCGTGTCAGCAAACTGAGATGTTTAATGCTTCCACATGTGGAAATGTCTCCAACTGAAACTCTGCTCTGAAGAGAACGGCTTCAACAGAGGATGAATGTAAAGAAAAATGTCTAGTGAAGCTGTTAATTACCAAACGCCTCATCAGACTTGAGTTCAGGTTTCCATAGTGACGTCAAGAGCAGCTCAAACCGTCTCTACAACAGCTGCTGTTTTCAGAATATAACTGAAACGTTGTCAAAGTTTATTTATATATATATAAATTTACAACAACCTCAGCTGATCAAAGTGCTCTACAACAGCACAGGTAGATAAAATTCAGCTTGGTAAAAACTTTGGCCATGAAGCTTTCTGTGACGAGTCCGAGACAAACAAACACAAACTGCTGACTTCATTTTTGGATTTTAGGAAAATTCTGCCTTCATTTCCTATTCATGGACCTTTTTTGAGCAGCTTTTGGTGGTAAAGTCACTGCCAGGCAGGTTCTGGTCTGTTTTAACATGCAATTCGTAGCTTGAAGGGTTTTGTTGTGTTTCGATTAGAATTAATTATTATTTCCAAATTATGAGCAGAGGTCGTCAGAACATGGTCCAAATAATCCTGCTTAAAGTTTTGCTTTTCCTAATCCATGTCCACCTCCATCTACCACCGATTGTAGCATCCACAGGGAAATCCAGCCACTCCAGTCGTGTCCAACACCACTGCAGTCCTCAAAACGTTTTGAATCTGATTTATCACAACCTGAAATGGAGGCCAACAACCACAGAACAGTAACAGTCAACCAAAGGCCCGACCCGATTTAAGGCCCAGGTGGAGGCTTCGTACCATTTCAGACGTTCTGAACCTCTGAGGCCGACGTTTTGTTTTCTAAGACACACGGTGGAAAAAACAAAACATTTCAGAGCAACGTCACCTGTTTTGTTATCTGCTTTCTCCAACAATCCAACAAAAACGAAACAAGCTGCTTTCAGTCTGACTCAGGGAACGAAAACAGGAGACATTTAGCATTTAATGTTGATTTATCGCATTATCTTTCATTTCATATCAGAGACAAATAGCTACAGATTTATCACATTGTTGGAATCAAACCATTTCCAACTCGCCCTCTGGTTACCGAATTGACAAACTAAACTGAAGGAACTTTTTTTATTTTATTGCAGTGGCTTCGTTTTTGAAATGAAGCAAAGAAGAAACTTCCTGAGGAACAATGGTTTTTACATCTGACATGTTCCTGCTGATCACTCAGATGGATGTGATCAGTTCCCTCATTGTTTATGCAGGAGGTTTTGTTCAAAGTTACATGATGAAACCGGATGAAATGCAGCTGCAGCTGTTAGGATGGGCTCCGCTGCCCTCTGTTGGATCACTCCACCAACTGCAGCTTATTAAAGCAACAACAGCTCCTCCCACATACATTATATATATTTGAAACGTGCAAATATAACAAAAAATGTGTTTCAGGTCAAAATAACATATGAGGCACTAAGAAAAATAACTGAAAATAACAAACAAGAAAATCAAACAGAGCTGGTGTGGGTTTAAATTTACTAATTTTAAAAGAAATGAAGGTTTTTTTATGTTAAATTTACAGGAATGTAGCCAAGTTATACTCCAGTACTGTAAACCATAAAGGAAAGGAAATTTAAGAATATATCTATAACTGTTTAGCTAGGAATAAATTGTACATTTATACATAAAATAATACAAAAACTCTTAAAAAAAGATGCTAAGGCCAAAACTGTGTCTCCAGTGATGACTTTTGTAATTATTTCATTTTTCTAGGAGACAAAGCGATTTACCTGCATCAGGTTAGCAAAACCTGAACTTTACATGCAAAACTACTACAAATCCTACACATTACCAATGGTATAACTTACCAAGTTACAGATTTTTAATAATATATTTTGCTTTTTTAAATAATTTTGTCAGCAAAAACATGATGTTGCTGAATAACATAGTGTGTGTCAGTGTGTGTACCTCTGTTGGACAGCTTCTCCAGCAGGATGCGGAAACGTTGCACTACAGATGGGGAGACGTCGTAGGCGTAAACGTCCCTCACTGGAACAGAGTGACACCTCCCAAACATCCCATCTGTCAGCACAGAAATACACTTCATCAGCCAACACACTTCCATCTCTGCCATTTCACCCTGAGATCACAAACTAGTCACTCAGTTACAGCACAGACAATCATCAGTGTCACGCATTTAAAATGTGAATTCCTCATGAATCGACTTCGCTTTTCATAATTTGTCAAGTTTTCATTCAGTAGGGAATCAAATTACAACCAAATATACAGATTATGAACTTTATCCAACAAATTTCTAGGAGAAATACATGAATGTCAAACCAAAACTGCTCTGATCTCATGAGGTTCTAGTGTGAAGAGAATTGACGGTTTTCCCAAACAGCTTTTGGAAAAGTATCTGCTTACACTTAGATAAAAAATAGAATAAATGCAGAGTTCCTGATGGTTAAGAAATAAGAAAAGTGTTTTACAGTAAGGCAAAAAAAAAAGTGTTAAAAAAGTTTTCCAATAAAACAAAAATAACCCTGTAGTTTCATTAGTAAACTATTAGACAATAAAACAGTAACTGACATGATTAAAGTTGCAAAAGGTTGAATTATCAGCCAATCAGAGTCCTGCTCTACTAACAGGAAGCTTTTGCAACAAATTTAAACTACATAGAGAGACAATGAGAGTGGAAACCCGGCCTGCATGCTTTTAATGACTTATTGAACAAACTTATCATGTTTCTTATTTAATAGAAACACTGCAATTGTGAAATTGTATTGACAAAGTTTTGGGCACATTTGTAGTAGAAATGCAGCCAGTGTGGAATGAGGAGTGAAATAAAGGAAATGAGAATCTCTGAAGGATAGAAATATCTAATAAAACTATCTTTTACACTTCTAGGGATGCCACAGAAAATAAACGCAGGGTTAAAAAAATCCCTCAAACACAGGGGCAGAGTTCACAGAACGCCTTCAGGGAAATCCAGTTGGCTGCAGAAAAAATATCACACTGATGAGAGGAAATGATCCACAACAGACAGGAACTCGTTTCTAATCAGTCTAATTAGCCTTATGTGCAGAATAAACACTAATCTGTCTGATACCCTCAAAAACCCTGCAGAACAAATGATCCAAAAGTAGATTTTATGCTACAAGTTATAAAGTAAACATGATTAATTTTTTCTTCCATCAGATGAGACGAAACCTCAACCTCACGGTTTTAGTCGTGATTAAATAACTCTCGCAGACTTCGAGTCGACTCCATTTATCCTGGTTTGCCGTAACTCAGAGCTGGGCCCGTTTTCTGGTGATTCATGGTGCCGATTAGAGCAGATAAAAGATTCACAAGGCTATTCTCAGAAACACAGGCCCCGTTAGGACGAAGGAGACGGACCGGGACTCATGAACCGAATGTGGCGGCAGCAGGTTAAATATAACCTGCAAAGGATGCAGATCGTCAGTGAAAACTCACATTTATCCAGACCTGATCATTTACTCTGCACTGCATGCTGGTTGGTGAAGCTTTGCTTTAAAGTGGATGTCAAGTTAAAAAGATTAAGCAGTCTATTTGAGTTTTATATTTAAAGGAAGAGCTGAACTACAACTTGGAAGAGGATTTGACTTTTTGAAAGTTCCAATTGTTTTAAATTAAAACAAATTTAGGTTTAGGTTTCAAAAACACTTGGCATACTTAAAAAAAACAATAGAAACCCTGTAAAACTTTAACTTATAAATTTATGATCCATTATTCGAGGATTCACCTGTGCAGGTATTTTTCTGTAGAAGGTAAATTCAAATTATTTCTGAATCTTTTCATAGAGAGGATCTAAAATATTAAGAAAAGGCAGCTGAAATACTGAGGCGCAATGCTATTGGCTGGTGTTTGGAAAGCAGCCAATCATGGAGTGCCATTTATTTTCCTTTGCACTGATTGGCTGTAGATGCTAGCATCATGGTAATGCTAAAATGGTTTCCACTGTGTGTAATAATTAATGTGTGTTTAAAGCTGGTCTTACAGGATCTTTATTTTAAATCAAAATCACTGATTTTTGATATACTTTAGAAATATTGGAAAGGAAATTTGCAATATTTTTTCATCTTTAAAACCTTTCCAAAAATCCACCTTTAGAGGAATCAAGATGGCAGAAAAATAAAATGCATACAGATTGGAAACAAACATTTTTTGTCCTTTAAAGAACTTAAATATCTCAATATCAACAGACGCAGACATAACTCATAAACATGATCGGTCATTCGTGGTTATGCATGTCAGTAAATTTTTGCTATTTGCCACATCCAATGGATTTGACATCAAGTTAAGTTGGGGCAGCAGTGTAGTAAACGTAAGACATAGAGTTAGCATCACTTAAACCCAAAACCATTTCTGCAGAAAATTTGCAAAAAACTCAAAAAATGAGAGGATCTATTAATTTTGCCTGGATTTTCACAATTGTTGAATTGCAAAGAATTGGAAGGACCGTTAAGGTGCATTTGGAGTTTGAACTAAGAAAATAGTCAGTTTTTCTAAAACTAAAACAGCATAAATGGCTGGTCCAGGATGAAAAATCGCTTCAGTTCTAATGGACTCCAATGGAAATTGATGGAGTGCGCAAGCATATTTTTTTACTTGTGTAAGATGGTAATTTGATGACAACACATCAAAGCAAAGGTCAAAATCAATAACCCATCAGCCCGCTGAACACACAGAGGGTCAGTTTGTCATTCTGTGTCAGCTGCCCTTTAAGTAGCTGCAGACCGAAGAAACGCTTCCAGAAATGTGGGGATGTCATTTCTTTAATCACTCAGGCTCTTAACTGCTGCTTCTTATTTTCATATTTTAGTTCAAAGAAAAGACAGAAAAACTCAACAGCTCTGAAGCTACAACTGCTTCTTTGAACCTTAGATACTGCTCTTAACTTTGGCTAAAAATGATAAAGACCAGAATAATTTTATTTTTATCAATTAGATGAATGCAAGTTTTTAGACATTTCAGGTTTTTGTGGAATAATTGCATTGAATTCCCACAAAAAATATATATATTTAACATTCCATAGAAAGAAACCTGTCCATCCATCTTTTTGGAAATGTTTTATTTTTCTTTATCGTAAAACCAAAACAGACATACATTTAAAAAAGGCAAACATAAGTTTTTTCAAAAGGTTATGCATTACTTGCAGCTCTAAATGAGTTATTTAGCTGGTGTAAGGGTAAACATATATTTTTGGATTCTGAAAGCTGCAAAATGCAAAACCAGCTGAAACTGGACTGTCCAACTACAAACACAAACACAGGCAGAAAAAACCTGAGATGTTCAGAGATGCTTGAAAGCTGCAGATAGAAACCTAACGATTATAAATAACAACCTGCGTGACATTCTGAGACTGATTGTGTTTTAGAGACGGGATGCAACAGGTCGCAGGTGGGAGATGAGACAGTCGAGCCGCACGCCTCTCACACTGTTGTCATGGCAACGCCGACTGCAGGCCTTCTGGTCTGGCCTCTCACAGCTAATCGAGGCAGCCCAGATTAGGCGAGGAGAATCAGAGCGCCGTTTGTCTCCAAACCGTCTCCTAACGTGGATCACAGCTAACATTTTACCTGGTTTCACCCTCAGTGCAACATTTGGTTTAAAATGTGTTTAACACAGAAAAATGTCTTATAGGTGGAATAATCGGCCGTGAAACTGGGGTTGGATGATACGGACTTAAAGTTTTATAACTACATTTTGTGGTGCTATTGTGATAACAGTGAGAACTATTTATTGCATCTTCTTTAGGTAACTGTATGGCACAGTAACCTCAGGCCCACAAACACAAACACTGCTCTGGAAAAACATAAAAATGTTTATTTATTGATACTCTCGTTGAACAAAAATTAATCTGAAATAAGGACAGTTTAGGATTTTTTTAATACATCATTTAAGTAAAATTTATTGTGACAAAATAAATCAAAATTCTTATAATAAATGATAAAAAATACAATAAATGCCCAACTCTAAGCAGAAGTAGTACTTTTTAAATCAATATTAAGGAATTATTGGCCTTAAACAAGTTCCCATTTCTTGCTGAAAAGTTATTTGTGAGTTAAATTTCTCTTATTTCAAGTGTCCTAAGACATTTTCTCTAAAGACCAGATCAAAAATACTATATATATTTGATACTATATTTTAGTATTTAATGAGAAAACCCATTGAGAACCAGAATCTGATGATGTGATGCTGGTGATTGGGTCACACCTGGTGTACGACTCTGTATCGGTGATGCTGAGCGAACATTTCCATCTTAAACAGAAGCTGCTGCTGAGTTAAAAATCAGGAATGACCTTTGAGTGATCAAAGTTTGATTCATTAAATAAAATGTGCAATAAGAAAATGCAAAACCAGATTAATACACAACCTGACATTTATATTCTACAGAGTCATTGACTTTTTATTGATGTAGGGAAACATTTTACTTTTTGCATTCAAACGTCATGTTTGGGCGGTTTAGGGACAAATGATGTGTGAGAAGGGCAATCAAGTCCTGATAATAGGATTATGTTCTAACAAAGAGCCTAATTCAAGTCCATCTGGTTCATGAAGGACAAGCTAACAGCTCTGAGGATTTCTGCAGAGACGCAGCCTCTAATACACCTAACAAGATCAAACATGGTTCTGGAGAATCATTAAAGTTCTGGGAAACAGGGAAAAATCACTCCTAGGAGTGGTGATATATTTTTATTGCAATAAATATGCAAAATCTGGATTAATGATGGATGTAATTTGTTAAAGACTAGTATTGTGGCTCTTTCACTTATTTTTTCAGGTACTTAAACCATGTGCAAAGTTTAAAATGTTCACATTTTCTGGTGTTTTTTTCATGAGGTTCAAGGCCCGGGGAAATCGATTCTTCAATAAGAACAAAGTTTTACTATTTTCTCCATTTTTTACTTCCGTGGGAGTATAAATAAAAATCAAATGATGATTAAAATATTAAATGCCATTATCATGTGCATTTGCTAAAAAAATGTTTTTATTAGTGGTGGGACTTGATTAAAATTTTTAATTGAGTGAATTGCAATGTTTGTAATCAATTAGTCGCATTTACATTTGCATGATACAAAATGTTATGAATGCAGCTTTTCTACTTGTATAAAAAAAGCAATTCACTGTGGAAAAATCTGCACAGTAAAATCAAATTAAATGAAAGCTACACATTAAGTCATTTGTATGTAACTGGTGTCCTGATGGTTTGTATGAAATTGTAAACAGCTGATTAATCCCCCCTGACTATCTTAATGAAAATAGGTGACTTCTGAAGACACTGCATTTTATTTCAGAGTATCTCAGTAAAAGAGGGAAGAATGCAAAGGCAAACGATACATAATTTGAAAATAAACAACTACTTCCTGCCAGGCGATCCCATAAGATAACGATAAATGACAGAGTTTGTTGCTCCAAAGCGACAAAATGTTGAATGTATGAACTCTTCTGTAAAGCGGAGTAAGATGTCTATCAAAAAAAGCTTGAAATACATGAATCGTTTCTAAATAAACCAAATGAAAATGTAGAAGCCGCTCAAAAAATGTCATCAGTTACATGGACAACATGTTCATGATGACCTCTACCTGCAGGATCCAAAACGGGGAAGCTGACATTTTGAGATTAATGTAATAGTTCAATAAATAAATAAATATAGTTCATAATGAAGTACCCAGTGCTTGTGACGTCCAGTTGACCCCTGTGACCTTTGGCTTTTGTCCATCTAAAGACTCAACGTGAGCAGATACAGAAGGAGAAAAGGTCAGGACCCTCTGACTGATCCGCAGCTCGACATTTTCACCAGAAAGCCTGGATGTTAAAGATGGCAGATAGGCTGGAAGGGTTGGAATTACACAAGAACCAATAAATACACAGATTATTGTAGAAAGTCAATTAAGGCAGCTAGATGCTAAAACTTACTCTTAAACTACTTTACTATCATATGATTATCAGAAGAAATGTTTGTGTTTCTGATCTGGATCTGGCCATTAAAACCTCCTCCAAACGTCCCAGAACCAAGCAAGTCTCTTCACATGGAGATTAAATCCGGATTAATAATCCAGTCAGTCAGTGTAATTGGATCAGATGAAGGCGGTGAATGTGTTTTCTATAACAAGGCAGATATTTCTGCAGTGTTTGCTCAAATGTGGCCGCCATGATAAGCAGAGCTGCTGGTTTTCAGAGTTTATTCCTCCCTCTTTAATGGAAGGCCGCTACACAAACCGTTATGGGAAAAATGGTTGTTTTTACCAGAAAGATTCAGTTTCATTTACCGGATTTTACCTTGATGGTTGAATTAGGAAGCCAATTTAGAGTTGAAGTGGTTTTCAACAATAGACCCTGCATCGACCTCCCTAATATTTTATTTTAAAGTATGGCCGTAAAGTATAAAAGTTTATACTTTTATACTTTACGGCCTCATGCTGTGAGTGGTTGAAAACAGAAGTCATAAATATTTGCCAGTAAAGCTGATTGTAATTCTACTGTCTTTAGTAGTAAGATACTGTCTGCTCATTGGTACTTAACACAACCCCAGTTCTGATGACGCTCTGGTAAAGCGCCCGTCCAGCAGTTTGTCCATCCAGCCGCTGAAGCAGCTCAGACACAAACCTGTACTGATACCAGCAAACAAACAGCCAAACTCACCTCACATGACTCAGCTGAAACAAACTTTTCTGCCGAGTCATCGTCTTTAATATTCAGGTCTAGGTAAAGCCGAGCTGACAGGTGGCCTCACCACTGAATTATTTTATGACAATCATTCAGGATAATTAAAAACTGAAATTCTGTTCCAAATTTCTAAAACAAACAGCTTGAGCCTAATTACTGAATGACGTGCAGAGACAGAGTTTCTAATAAATAAAGAAAATCTGAAAAACATACAATTAAAAGCTACAAAACTGCTGAAATCCCTTAAGATTTCAGTAATCAAAACATATTTTCAGGTTAAGCTTTCTATGCATTTACATGTGAAAGGCATAAAAACAGTATTTGCACTCTAAAGCTGATTAAGGGACGTTTTATGGCCAAAATCTTTGAACAAACAATGTTTGCAAAACTCAAATTAAATATGTTCTTCAGCTTTTGAGGTCAAGAGGTTTTACAAGTGATTTTATTCTCTTTAAAACCCTACAGCGACCTAAAAGTGCTGCAAAAGGATAAAGTATAAAGCAGAGGTGATTCTGCGCCTGGATGCTGTTGATGTTTAAAATGTAATCTAGTGAATTAATGGTCTGAAACTCTCACAGACACTTTTTTATCCCACTGCGATGAGACGGGATGGGAACCGAGAGGAAACGCAGAAACAAAGGAGGATTTGATAATAAAACATTAAAATCTGGGCGAACAAGTACATAGAGTGAAGAAACTGCAATAAACGCAAAACTTATGAAAGAGTTATTTAAGTATGTCATGAATTTACTAAAACTGGAATTCAACATGAGTAATTTATTAAATATAGAATTAATTTATGTGAGACCCTGGTGTCTGATTGGCTGTTTCAAGCAAATTGCAGTTACAGAAATAAATTTGCTTAATGGAAACACAGCAATTCTAATTTTTTCAATAAAATATTTTTGCAGTCGGTTGAACAGAAACATTTAGGTTAAATCGTAAAACTGTAATGGACTCAATAGATCCACAACTGGATGTTGTCTACTTACGGAAAAGACAAAGATGATGGTTCTGCTTTTTTTTTAACGATTTATTAGTGTGAACTCGTGATTTTAATTGTTATACATAGCTCTTTATTTAACATTTTCTCACATGTGTAATGGAAACCCAGCTACTGTTGGCTTTTCATCCAAAACAAGCTACTCCAAATCTGCTGCTTTATGATTTAACAGTCATAGAGTAAATTTGGTCTTTCTCTCTGTGCATCTTCTAAAACAGTTTCTTTCTAAGGGCTTCCTCAGTGTGTGATGAAATATTTAGGGCTAAAGACGTGTGGGTGACATAAAAAGGTCACCCAGAGCATCCACAACACAGACAGAGAGCTAGCCTTTAGCTCTGCTAAAAATAAAATGACTTCATCACCACACGAAACAACCTGCGTCCTTCTCTCCCCGCTTCTACTTCACTGGAATAAGATTATGGGTGCATCTAAAAAGAACGCCATCAATACGGGAAATGAGAGAGCTAATGAATTTACTGCAAACGTACAGCTGGATCCAGGCTTCTCCACCGATAAAAGACAACAGACGGCGATGTTCAGTTATCTCTGTTGGCTCAGATTTCTGCTCTGCTATGTTTACGAGTCCAACAGCTGAATCCTGATAATCAGCACTGATTTCAAACAAAAAGATAAGCTTTTTGTTTTTAAAAAAACCTTCCCATAGATAAAAGAAAATGTCTTTAAATTTAGTTTGTTTTCAGTTTCATTTGTTTTCAGGTAAATTTTCAGTAATTCTCATGACTCCAGAGGACAGAACAGGGAAATCTTGAGCTATACACACCTTATAATGGAAAATATCTGCATAAACACAAACAAACAAAAAATAGATTTCTGGGCGACTCATCTTGAATCAAACACTTTACATAAACTAAGCTAAGGTGATTTGTGTCACTTCCATATGTGGAACTAAATCAGAAATGTATCTGATAGTTTTCAAAGCTGAATGTCATGTTGCATTTATCCGGCTTTTATGTCGCTGATGTTGGACACGCATCATAATTCTGCACCAGAAGAAGCCACAGGCAGTAAATCTGGACGCAAACAAAGCATGAATGAAGCAGTGGATGAGGTTAATCTATGGAAGAATAATGAAGAACTTGATTTAAGTACTTGTGATGATACTCCTGTTGCTCATCAACCATCCATCCATAAACAGCAGCATCCATCATTACTTCCATAAACAGAAAGCTGCTGTGTTATGGCTACGTTCTTCTTCTGTGCATTGCTGTCACTTTTAATTATTAATATGAAAAACTATGCAGAAAAATCTGATTTCAGCATCAAGACTTGCTGTATGAAGAGTTTAAGCAAAACTGTCCTGAATGTTTTGCTTAATCTAGAATCTAGACTGCAACACATAAACTAATGTTACCAATGGAGAGGAGAAAGAATCTGGTTTGGCACTTTATAAAGATCAGTCTTAAAAACACAGTTACAGACAGAAGACTGTCGGCCCTAAATATGGCTACATGACCATGCTAAATGTTAACGTCTATGACAAGACAGCAAGAAAAAGACAAACAATATGGCTTGTGAAGAAAGCTTCTTTTTAAAAATGAACCACACAGCAAAACATGTAGTTAAAAACACAAAACCACAGGGTCAAGAAGAGAACTGGAGCGGTGATGATTTGGGTTTTTCACTGGATTCTGGAGTCAAATGTGAGGCCAACTCTATTATTTTCTTGAAAGAAAATAATAGGGGTTCCACAATGGCCTAGTCAAAGTACAGAATGATCAAAGCTGTATGGTGGGACCGTAAGGAAGCTGCAAATGTCAAAGAATTGAAACATTGGAAAGAGAAATGAACCAAAATTACTATAAACGAGGTGAGAGAGAAAGAAAAATGTTTTAATACAGGATTAATTCTGTTACTCTGATTATATTTTTCTGTACAACCACTGTGCCTCAGAAAAATGGTGAAAAACAGCATTTCCAGAGGGTTCAGAGTTCAATATACATACATGGAGAAGAAGCATTCAGCTTCTATTCACCACAAATCTGGAACAAACTTCCAGAAAACTGGAAAATATCCAAAACACTGACTTTCAATCAGGGCTAAAAACCCAGCTGTTTACAGCCTATCATTAGCATTAAATGCGTCTTTATTTCTTGTTCTATGATTGTTTCTGAAATGTTCTATGCAAACAAATTTGACTTAAATATTGACCTTCAAGTCTTTTCCACAATGACATAAAGTGGAAAAGGTCTTAGAAACTTTTTGAAAACATCTGAAGATGAGATTTCTTACCGTTGACACAGATCTCGTATGAAGAACACAACTCGTTCTCAAACAGGCAACCTGTCAGAGAAGCAGAAGAATAAGATGCAAATGGATCAGTTTACTAAAGTTATACCAATGGTGCATTACTTTTTTAATGCCGCATCACATATTATTGGTAGCAGAATATTAGGAGCTCAAATAGGAGACTTGTATGCAGTGATGCATACTTATAAAAACCAATAACTTGGTGTTTATTAGACCTGTAGGTCTGAAATGAGACACAGCTAGTCAGCTGAACCTGCTGTTTAGTTCTTCCATAAAAGAATCCATTTCCAAAACTTTCTAACCCAATTTCAGATTGTTTTTTGTTTTTTCATTTCCAGACAGCAATATGAGAGTTAATGACTTACTAAGACATCATCTCTGTTTTCAGCTGCAGCTTCTTATTGCTACATTCGTCAGCTGTGGGCAGTAAATGCTTGCAGTTATCCTAAATTAACTCTGGGGTGAGGAAGAACAGGATGATGCATCAGTCCAGCTCCTTCAGAGCTCTCTGGGGAGAGAAGAAGAATAGGCCATATTTTATTCTGCTCCGCTTACAGGAGACCTGGCAGAGAGCAGGACACCATCGCTGAGGTTTAATCTGCTTCCATAAAACAAACTGAAATCTTTCTGGATCTGGAATTATTTCTGAAAAATCTCCAGCATGCAACACACACTGGTTTTGTTCTTATGAGCATTTATAGTCTTTTAATCTGATTGTTTTGGATGCTATTGGACAGGATTGGGCGTTAGTATATTTTTGGGAATAAACTGAGCTGAAACTGAGCCTCACACTAAACTGAAACAAAGATGGAGTTTTAATTCATTTATATTAAAAAAATGCAATATACTAAAAGAAAATTAAGGGGTCGTGTTATGTAAAATTGACTTTTTGGAGTGCTGCATCATCACAAAGCAGTTCTCCTCCGAGACTCCCCTACTCAGCTCCTTCAGACTAGCCAGCAACAATTAGCAAACACCTGGTGGAACTGCTGAGCTCATTATAGGAGCTGCTTCTCAGTGAAACGCTGTTAAAAACGTTGCTAAAGGGTTAATAGAGGAGCCATGTTGTGATGGCTTCCTGAAGGTGGAGTTTCAGAAAGGGCAGGAGCTTCTTAAAGACACAGAGGCCCAATTTCAAGACGTTAAATTACAAAGAAAAGTTTCTTTTCAGTCATATTTGATATATTCAGCATTTTTATAACTGAAGGTAACAAAGTTACCTGATTATGCTATAAAATGGCACCATCTGCCTAGAAAGCACATAATACTGACCCTTTAAAACCTGATTTTAAACTTTCAATTTTAAACTCTTGTTACAATAAAAATCTGAAAAAAATGAATATGTATTCCTACCCCTCTACTCTGATACTCCAGCATAAAATCCAATCAAATTAGTAAAGTCCACCTGGTGTGTGTGTGTGTGTGTGTTGTCTGTTTAAAGATTATTATGCTCTAGGAAAAAATTCTGTAACTATTATATTATAATAAAGTGTTTATATTGTCACTTTTTATTCAAAGTGATTATAAACTTTATTAACTTGAAAAGCTGTGAATAGCTGTGTAAAAAAAGCTTTCAGAAATCAATCCGTCTGACTATAGAAACGAAGGCCGTTAAGGTTAGTCTGAGAATAAACATCTATGCAAATTAAGAGATGCTGTAACCACGGCAACACCTGCTGCTCTCAGAAAGAAACTCTCTGTCTTTTCAGGGATCAAAGAGCAGCAGCGACCGCCAGGCTCCTGGTTTCACTACCAAGCAGCTGCACATGTTCACACCTGAGAGCCTGAACGCCACAAACTGCTGCAGGCGGCAGACAGAGAGCCTGCAGGAGGCACACTGATCTCAACTTTAGTAAAAACAGCTAATCCTTGAATTTGAGCCTCAAACAAGAACTCACTTTGGAAAAACTGTTATGTTTAATTAACCAGAGCCTTCAAACACTCACAAATGTGTTTTTATGATTCCATAGTAAGCTTTTCCAATCCTGTTTTCATTCCTGTCCTGATTATTACTGTGGGAGTGAACTCGCTGACCTCTGGGGTCATTTTCAGAAAATAACAGAATTTAATGAGGCGGTGAAGGAAGAACATCAGACAAAAATCTGAAGGATTCATAGGACTAAAAATGTGATTATGTAAAAAAAAAAAAAGTCAAATGTATTAAAATCTCATCTCAGTCAGCTCTTGTAGCCCATTAATACTCAGAACAGTGTTGTTTTTTTCCATTAAGTATGGCTTATTCCTTACAGTCCACAGAAAGAAAAATCCCATTTCACTCAAGAGAATAAATCTTTATTTTCAATTTTGCAAGCACCAAGTAATGAACTCAGAAAAACTGCACTTTTTATTTTTTGTAACTTTCCAACAGTGTCCCATTCCACAAAAGAATCTAAGAAAGCTGAAACATTAAGAGGCGCAGGTCCATTGAATATTAAGGGAAAAAGTTTTAAAAATATTAATTATTCTGTCACCAATAAGTCTGAAAGTTAAATCCAAGTTTTAGCAATAAGCTCTTAAAAAAGACGTTCTTTTCTACCGTCTTCTCCATGCAAGTTGAGGTTATAACAAACAACTGCTTCATGTAAATATAGAAAACCAAATTATTTTTATAAAATAATCCTCTAAGGGAATCAACATATGATACTCTGTTAATTAAAGCGAACATGAATTAGTTTGTGACGGCTTCTTTCTCCAGTAAAGATGTATTTATGGAAATCATTTACAATACGCTTTTTCATGTCGTTGAAATGAGAAACGGTTTGTTTTATTTGTGGACATCAGTATAAATAAACACGTTCATGCTTCGCTGAAAGCAGAAATCTGACTTTCATTAGCAAAGCATTGAGCCACTGGTGTAGTGTTTGGATTAATTCCTGCAGAGCCGCATTAAAAGAGCAAAAATACATGAGATGGGAAAGGAATCCAAAGTGGCTTACCCAGAATAAAAAGGAATTATAATGTTGGAAAGACGAACGATGTAAGCCTATTTTGGCAGAAGGAAGGTCTTCTGACTTCCATCAGAATATTTACCAGCAGAAAAATGTATTAATTACAGTTTACACTGATATCCCAGTCTGAGAACTGGGTTAAGACAAAGACAAGAGAAGCGGATTGATTCAAATATGATTTTTTTTTTCAGCTGTTTTTGTCTGAGTGTCCAAACTTTTTGCCCTGGGGACCAAAACTGGCTAATTTAAATTACTGGCAGGCCATGAAATTCATTAAATTAAGAAAATCCAAAAATGTGTTTATTATAATTGTTTTATTTATATAACCAGGTGAGTTATGGAAAACCAAATCTTATTTAAAATAATGGATCAAGCAGCAGTTTTAGTTTAATCTACACAAAAAATATATTTTTTTATTAAATCTATACATCATTAAAAAATCCAAAATTATATTTTAAAAAAAGGCTTCAGACTGTTTCCATTTCTTTTCTGTTTTGTTGGCCAAATTTTTACCATTGTTGAACTGTGGTCAGCGGCTGAACAAAACAATTTCAAGGGCCACAAACGGGCCCTGGGCCAAACTTTGGACAGCATGGTCTGAGCTGAATAAGTGCTTTTAAACTGCAAACAAGCTAATTCATTATTATGTAGAACAATAAAGATGTTGCATAAAATAGAATAGCATTGCTTCTAATGCAACCTGCTGTTTTGTGGTACAGATTATTGAATCTGAGCCTTTCTGCAGCCAGGTGAAGCTCCGTCATTTTTCTCCACTCAGAGTTCCTGCTTCGGTTTTTCATCCTTTCTCTGCAGCCAGTTTTGTGCTGTGGGCCGCTGCCAGGACGGCCACGTTTCAATCAGCTTCACTCTGTGAGGGAACGGCGGCGTTCAGGCCACAGCCTCCTGGCAAGGCCTTTACAAGCACTACGTTTCCCACAGTGCCGTCTGTCGCCTTGCGTCAAACACCTGCTTCACCTGGGGGAGAAATCTGACGGTCAGACTGACAGCGGTGACCTTGAATAGATTCGTTTTACATCTCGTGAAGCAGATAATTTAAAATATGTTCTATTTTGTCCAAAGACTTGACAGTTCTTAACCTTTTTAAATAATAAAGAACCTGTAATGACTAACATTTATAAAATATATTAAGAAATAAATGTTTTTGGTGGAGGTGGATGGAAACATAACGCCTGCAGTTCCCCTCCAAAACAGCTGATGGCAGCAATGAAATACGCTTAGACTGCATAAAATTATCAATAAATGTGAATATTTTTGACTTCAAGAAAACATTTTCTGTCTAGCTAATTATTTGGAAAATGCAGACATCAAACATCTCTTTATACAGTGTACCTAAGCAATGGATTGAACTTATATACCACTGTTCTTGTCCAGGGTCACAACATGTGAAAGTTGGAATTGGACCCAGAACCTTCCGATTGGAAGAAAAGTCCTCTACCCACTGAGCCAGTCACTCCAATTTTTTCTAAAGTTCACAGAAACAGACATCTTGATTCTAAATGAAAATGCCTGTAATGCACTGCTACTACCACAGGGGGCAGTAATGTAGTAATTTATTTGCCAAGAGGAAGAGAACTCAGAGACAAACACAAAGCCAAAAACTCACTTTTCCAAATATATTTGTGTGAAACTCCTTCAGACCTCTTTGCTGATTAGTTCCTTCCTATTTTCAGGTTTCTCCTGAAAACACATCGTTTCCTCTGTGTTTATGTTTCTGGCTAGAGGACAAGAAACCAGAGACGCCAGAGTCATTAAAAAGCTTTTACCAACTTTGCAGTTTCATTTTCAGCTTTTCTAATGAACCTATCAAAGCATTTCCCCATGGCTGGTAAAACCGGCATGTCGTCCATGTCCGTGTTCCTGCACAAAGAATAGGCTCTCGCTCTGCTGGCCTCCTTTAAACATGTCCAATTATCCTTGGTGGCAGCTCTGGCAGAAACAATCAAACAGAATAGTATGCAACCAGAACATTAAGACAAGCATAAAAAAGTGAAGCATTTAGCAGAAAAAGCTGCACTTCACAATTTTGCAGAGAAATCCATTTCTATATAAGATGTTGCTCATCCAGACTGCCTAAATTGGCAGATTTCTGTCTTTCAAAGCAACAACATATCCATCCATCACGCCCCCTCACATTCATTTCTTGTGATCTTTTTTTTTTCAAGCTGTCAGGCTTTGTTTTCAGACTTGCTCTTATTGGACTCCTCTGATCTCAACAAGGTTAAGATAAAAACTTACCGACTAAAAAGCAAACCATGGGATCCTTCATGCATGTGCATGTAAAGTAAAATGTTTGCACAAAAAAGTGCATCTGAAAAACAAATTCAACACATCTCATCTGTTGTGTGGAAACTATTTTAAAGTGTAAACTTCCAGGAGTTACCAGCAAATCCAAGTATAATATAAAAGGAGGAGCAAACCCTGCAGGCTCAGAACGGATGCATGTTTTCTGGAGCTTTGATCAGAAACCAGAGATTTCAGTCAACACAGCCAGAGAAAGCAGCTTGCAGCAGGCAAGAACTCATCTGAGTGACAAGTTTTCCTCTAAAGCCATCGGCTTCAACACCAATAAACTGTTAGCTATTCAGGCAAGTAACTAATAAAGTAAACCATAAATGGAACAGCAGCTAAATGTTAAGTTATATTTATGGGCAACATTTTTTAAAGATAAACACGTTATACCTGGAAGCTCACAGGTTTAGAAAACAATAGTCTTGTTAGCGCTAAAGACAAATCTAAAACATTTCACAGAAGTTTATATAAAAATGAAAATCACAAACTTTTACTACTCCAATGCCACAACAGCAAACCTAACCTGACAGACAGGGCAAGGAGAGCATCAATTATAGAAGCAGCCATGGTGACTCTGGAGGTCAGGTGGGAATATCCGTCAACAGGACAACAAGCGATCTACAAAACCTTCCCTTTATAGGCGAGAGGCGAGAGGAAAGCCAGCTTGGATTGCTAGAAGCTAAGTAGGGGACATATTGACATAAGTTCCTCTGGTCAGATGAGACTAAACTTTGCGGCCTGAATGCTAAGCGTAAAATTCACCTCACTTGAGACATGGTGATGGCAGAATTATCCTGTGGGAATGCTTCTTTGTTCATGGGTAGCAATCCAAGAAGAAAATCTTTTAGAGGTGGAGGTTTACCGTCAAGTCAGACGATCCTAAACGAAGAGTCACAGCTACAGGTAAATGCTTTAGTACAGAGTGTGTTAAAGTGGCCTAATCAAAACCCAGATTTATTAAGACTTCAATATTACTGAAGTTAAACATTAAAAGATCTGCAGCAGCAATGAAAGGTGGTTCTGCATAGAACTGACTCTGGATCATAAATCCAATCTAGTTTGTAAAAATCTGGTTGTAGTTTATGCCTTGCTTTGTCATCTAACCAGAGTTAAAACAAACAACCTCTAAGAATATCATCCTGTCATGAGTTGTTCTGAGCATTTCTGCTTTTGATTTGCTTCTGTGTTAACGTGCATCTACTGTTTACCTCTAGTTTGCTTTTTATTTAACTATATTTCCTAAAATCATCTCCTTCAGAAATGCTGCAGCAAACTTTAGATAAATCTGACATTTTTACTCATTCAGCAACTCTGCAGCTTTCCACCAAGCTGGCCAGCAAGTCATCACATATAAAATGGTAATGAGCGTTGCCTAGGTGACGGTCACACCAGATCAAGCAGTGTCAGCCTTATTTAGGTCCAAGTTAATGATTAAGAAGTCCCACAGCTGAGCCTGTCCCATCTTTCAGTCCAGAAGGAAACCAGAAGGAAACTGAATCAGCGTCTGGGTCGGTGTTTACCGAACAAACACCATCTGATCGGTCAGCACCACACCGCAAATACAGATTATATATTCATGCAAAAAGGAAGATTGGTAACTGAAGCCTAGAACAACAGTTTTTCTTATAATGACCTAATGAGGAGGAAGTAGGGATATAGTGGAAAGCAGAAATAAATTATAAATGAAATCAAAAACAAAGTTGCTGGTGAGGTGGCAAAGAAAAGCACAAATTGAAGAAACAAAAATGAAACAACAAAAACTCAACATGTTCACACAACAGGCGAGCATACTGAAAAAAATGACAACCAGCTGCACTAAATCATGCAATGTGCATATTAATGCATATTAAGGAATACTTAGTGTCTGAACTATTAAAATAGGCAGTGAAAAGCTTTTTTAGACGAGGTTTCATGTATTTGCAGATGGTTGTGATCCCTGAACCTTCATGAATACCAGACATCCAGAAGCTTTCAAGTTTTTCAGTTGAATTTTCCCAGTTATATGAAGTTCTGAGTCAGTTTCAACTTTATGTATTCAGCTTTGGACTGATGTTTACATTAGCATGCTAACGTAAACATGCTGACTGTAAACATTTGGCATTCACAAAATGCTAAATGTTAACATTAAACAAATGTTTACATTAGCATTACGCATGCTAATGTAAACATGCTAACATACATTAGCATGGGTTTTTAGGTATATAAGACAAAACAAAACTGAAACTGGGCAGAACAAAAGTCAATAAGGAAAATATTAATACTAAAAATATATTTTTTAATAAATTGCAAGTGACTCAGGAAAAAAAATTATTTTTTTTATTAGAAAAAAATAATTTGCATCACCACCCTGAAAAAATGGAACATGTATAGTTTATCACCAATTTAATGTAATTAGAAGGCCTTTCTAAGGATTTATTTTTGCTATAAACAAAAACAAATAATCTACTCTGAAGGTTTTCTTTATTTAGAAAGGGAAATTATTAAAAAGCAACAACTGAAAGTCATTCCATGCAGCAGTAACAACAAAAATATAAAATCATAACATCGTCATTCATGAAGCCAAGCTGGATGACTTTACAGTTTCTGTTCAGCAGGTCACTACAGAGCACGATCATTTTATTTCTGTTTTACCATTTCCAGTCAGTAGAAAGCTCTCACTATGCATCCATTTATAAAACTAAAAAAAAAAAACCTTGCAAATCAAAGTTTATTTTGATCCATTCTGAAGAAAGAATCCACATAAAACCTGTTGCAGTAGGATCACAATAAACCCTTGCATGGATTTCTAGATGACTTTGACTCAGTTATTGGAGTTTTATGTTGTACAGAAGACGAGGAAAGCAGGGAAACTACTGGGTCACGATATCCTCACTGCTGCGGCTCCCTGAAGCCAAATTATTCCACTTTAAAATAGTGTTCGAATATTATTTTCACAAGGTCACGGTGAGTCATATTTGATTAAAAACTAATATACACAACCCACTGGGGACAACGTGACCCACTTACTTTTAATGTTAATGAAATGCTTAAGTTTAGGATCTTTCTATGAGGAGAATTTTAAAAACTTCTACAAAATATGTTGATTTTATGAATGTAATGATAACATTTACTTTATTTTTTATGCTTATATCATTGCAACTATGTGAAACACCCAAAAGAGAACTGATTTAATTTTGTACTCTATCTTTTTTACTCTTGAATAGAAGAGGATGACTCTATCGCTGAGCTTCTGCTGACCTACTTAAACATTTTTTCACATTTTAATATAATTAGAGTGAATTTAAAAAATATTACACAGCTTTTTCCTGCATAACTAAGTTTGCAGCACATCTTTCTTTCCAAGCATCCATCCAAACTTCATTTAATCATCCATCCATCCACTTTTTCACACATGCATGCATTCATCCTGCTCAAATGTCTGGCTTGGTTTGATATGAAAAAGCAACATCTGTCCTCTGACCTGCAGCTACATGGCTGCTACTTCTCCAAAAATGACAGATTTGATGTGTGAGCTACTAATAGGAAATAAAGCAAAGAAAATGGTAAAGCTGAGTGAATTACTTGTTACAAATGTACTCTACGAAAACACAAAATATTACCAAGTGTTGTCTAGTTAGACAAAAGTAATTTAGAAATAACGTTTTTAACAAGATAGAGAAGTTTGCTTTAGGTCAGTAATTACTTAATATTGATATAAAAAAGAACTATCTCCATTTGCAGATTATCTCACTTATGACATGATAAGTGAAATGATCTGCCAGTGGATCTAGTACTTTTTTATCAATTTTAAGGAATTCCTGATTTAAAGCAAGCTACTGTAAGTTGCTTGTAAGCTAGTTTTGTCTTAATTCAAGTGTGCTAAAATATTTACATTATAAACTAGGTCAATGTAGATCGAGATCAGTGTTTCTCAAACCTTTTCAGGCCAAGGACCACTTACCCCATTTAACAAACATTCAAGGAGTATCTAACTTGAAACTGCCCCGCAATAACACAACATCTCAATATATACAACCTGAAATGAAAATATTAGTCTCATTAACTTTTGTTCCTCCTAAAGTGAAGCTGTTTTGTAAATGTGACTGGCCTTGATAAAACCATGAACATGTCTATTCAGGACGTTTTCAGTTATTTACAAATTCTCAACGTATGGATTCTAAGCTTTCAAATGATAGGAAACGCATGGAAATGAAAAAAGTTCGTTGCACTACAAGTGTTGTGAGCACTAATAAAATGTATGGCTATTTGTAATTTAGAAGCATAATAACAGAAAAATAGACCTGAGTTGCTTTGGCAAAAACAAATCTTTTCTTTCAGCCAGTAGATAGTCCAACATAAATAATTTTATTTTAGATGTTATGGTGCAGCTAGTCGGCGTGGCGGAGCTCTATTCACCGCCTCAACCTGCATGTAGCATTCAGACACCGCAGACAGAGATCTGCATGCTTGTATATATCGTAATAATGTTCAAAAACAAAGGTTCTGCAACTCACCCTGACAAACTCTCCACCGGTATCTTCAGGCTTTCTTTTTAGTGACCCGGTCTTAAGCCATTTGTTATTTTCAAACACAATTCTCCGGTAAGCTAACAGTAGCGTTGCGCTTGCTTCTTCCTCTTCTTTTCTATAATGGCGGACCGCAAGTGTAACAGAGAGAAGAGCTCGTGTGTCTGTGTGAGTTTTGATCGAAATGATTATAGTGATGGTTGTATGTATTTTTGATTTTGTTTGGAGCCACCTAGTGGTGTGATGAGTGACTGCATGCAACGGGTCCGTCAGGCACTCTCGCGGCTTCCTCCACCAGAATTCTGAGGAGCGCTGGTGGAGGTAGGTGCGAGAGAGGCAGCTCTTCACTTCTTTTTTTACTTAGGGTCATATTTTTCTAGTTCAACTATTAACAAGGTACTGTAAGAATATTTAACATTTATAAATATAATTTGTAAAGTTTTCTTGTGGTTGGGCTGGAAAAATGTGACCCTATGAGTGGGAGCTGCGCCGGTTGGTGTTCGTGGCTGACCACTCAGTCACGGCGCTAACTGTGTCTTTTATTTTTCAGCCTGTCGGACCACTTGGCTGCAGTCAATCACATTGTGAGGAGTTTTACATCTTTTGTTGTGCTAGGTGGGTTCAGACAGTGAATTTGTTGATAAAAATGTTTGAGTGTTTTGACTGTTAATTGATGTAGCTGTTGTCTGTTATTTTACTGTTTATTGCTGTTGATGTTATTTTTGATTGATTCATTGCATAAGAATGTTTTGTTTTAGTTTTGAAAATTTGTTAACAGTTGTAAGTGTTGTTAAACTATACGATCACATCTAAAAAAAAAAAAAAAAAAAAAAGAAATAAAAGAATTCTGAGGAGCGCTGGTGGAGCCTGTCGGACCACTTGGCTGCAGTCAATCACATTGTGAGGAGTTTTACATCTTTTGTTGTGCTAGGTGACCAACAACACAATAAGAAGAGTTACACTGGTGCCGTGACTCTGTGATTCCTGATCAGCTTGATGCTGTTCGCCCGGGTTGCTGTGTCATCTACCTACAAGTTACCTCTTTAAGACGTGTCAAGACACCTGAGCCACAAGGTTAAAGGACTGAAGGCAGAATATTGGCTTCATTGCCAATAAGTGACTGATTTTTTTTATTTGAGTCTGTTTTATTTTCAGTCTTCCATTTTGAAATGGCAGAGAGATTCCAACCAAATGTTAAAAATGTGAACAGTCAACCCTCCTTTGGGAGAGGCAGAGGTGTAATGGGTCTCACTTTTCAGTCAGGTGTGGCAGTTGGGTCAGACTTTTGTGCCTCACCCATGTTACCTGCAAGTAATAGGCCTCAGGGATTAGCTTTCTATCCAGCTGAGACACCTATAGGGCAGATGTCGTTTGGGGGCCCGAGCCACTCTACATCTACTGGCCATGACTTACACTTATTAAGTGACATGATTTATCAGTTAGGTTCACAGATTGGAGAGTCCATTGCAAATAAACTGTGTTCTTCTGGTGTTGCTGGGGAAAAAGAAACCCAAAATGCCTCCTGTTTGAAACAAGATGGTGCCCATATTGAAGACACTTCTGTCTTTGATAGTCAAAAATGCAACATCATCGTAACATCAGAAACAGCACCTCCAATTTTTAGAGGTGAAAACTCTGACAAATATACTGTTACTGAGTGGGTTGAAATGATGAGAGGTTACCTTAGAAGGCAGAACTATGATAGTTCCACTCAAGCAGAGGAGATTATGGGGAGGCTAATGGGCAGAGCCAGAGATGTGGTTAAGATTGGTCTTAAAAGTAACCCTGGTTTAAATGCTACATGCTCCCCAGATGTGATTTATAACATGCTGATACAATACTTCAGTCACACATCCTCCTGCCTGCCGCTGCAAGACTTCTACTCCACACTGCCATTTCAAAAAGAGGATGCGTTTGACTATTGGATTCGGCTCAACAAAGCTGCAGATATGGCTGAAGAAGGTTTAAAGCGTCAAGGAAAACAAACTGATGATATGAGCAGTGAAATTGCTAAAATGTTTGTAAAACACTGCCCTGATTCAGAACTGGCTTCAGTATTTAAGTACAAGCAAATACATGAATGGACCTCAAAAGACATCCAGGAGAGGCTAGATGAGCACCAGAGAGAGTGTGTGTCCAGGATCAAAACACCAATCCACAAACCATCTGCAACCCCACTGTTCTGCTATGACACACACATTGAATCCCAAGTCCCTGGTGGTGCACAAAGATCAAATAATGTTTTGTGCTCTTACAATGTACAACCTGCCTCTGAGGCGCCACCAAATTCATGTTCCCCTGTGATGGTACAGAACCAGCAGCTGGCCGCTACATTAGATTCCCCTTTTCCACAGTCTTACCTCCCTGTCCTGCAACCTGCAAAGCAGCACTGCCAGTTCTCACAAGTGCAGTGCCAACCTTTTGCTCCAGTCCCACAAAGTCAGCAGCTCAGTCTCCCACAAGAAGGAGCCATGCTTGGAGAGATGATGTCTATGCTCAGGCAGGTACTTGATAAAGTTCAGGTTGGTGGCCAGGTATCATCTGCTCGTCACAAGCGCACATGGGGTCGAGCCAGACCTGTTATAAATTGCCGCATATGCAATGATGACAAGCACACGACAGAAGCCCACTGCCGTTCAGACCGCCTTTGTTTCACATGTTTCAGTCCTGACCACACAAGGCGGTCTTGCCCAAACAGAGCTGTCCCAACAGACAATGTGCAGGGAAACTAAGCGACCTGTGCCTGGAGGGAGGCCGCATGGGTCAAAGTGATTCCTCCCACATATTTGATGCTGCTGAACTGTATCAAAATATTCAAAGACTAAATGAGTCTGGAAATATAATTATACAAGACACACAAAAAGTCAAGAAAAGTGACAGTTTATTCTACACAAATGTCAAAGTTAATGACAAATTAACTCTTGGTGCCATGCTAGATAGTGGTTCAATGGCATGCTCATTGAGCGACGTAGCCCTACAGTCACTGATTAACGCCGGTGTTGTAATCTCTCACCAGGAGGCCACTGACATTGTATTTGTAGGATGTGGTGGTTCCAGAGTAAGACCGACTTCAATAGTAGATCTGAACATGGAGATCTATGGATGCCAGTTGTCAGTCCCCACCTTTGTTGTAAAAAACCAACAGACTGATCTGCTTCTGGGCTCCAATGTCATCAGGCGACTGTTACACCTATTAAAGAAAGACTCCTCTTACTGGGCAGCAGTTTCCACACCTCGCAAAGGTCTCCCAGAACTCGAGGAGTTCCTCTCCCTTCTTGCTGGCCTGGACCGCTGGTCTGGAGAGAATGTCCCAGACAAAGTTGGCACGGTGAGATGTAACACAGCTGTTACACTGGAAGCTGGCACTGAGTATCTTGTATGGGGCAAACTTCCCAAGGGCACAAAGTTGTCACCTGGTTTGACTGTGATGTCTGAGCCCACATCGTCACATTCTGCTCCCCGTGGCATTTTGGTGGCGAGAGCTGTAATACCGCTCTGGGGAGATGGGTTAGTCCCTCTCAAGATTTTAAATGCTTCCAGTGGTCCTGTCACCATACGCAAGAACGCTAGACTGGCTGATATATACACCTGCCTTGCTATGGAGGACCTAGATATACAAGATGTAACATGCTCATATCAAACCACCTCTGTCAAACACACTAATGTTGATTCTGCAATAGAAAACAATGACAATATACAGGAAAAACTGAGAAGTGCTGGTCTAGGGGATCTGGACCTACAGTCTTGTGATGTGTCAGATGATTGGCGGAGAAAGCTGGCAGATCTGGTGATCAGTTATGAGGATGTCTTCTCCCGCCACCACTTAGACTGTGGAGAAGCAAAAGAATTTATACACAGGATCCGGCTCACTGATGAGAGACCGTTTCGGCTGCCCTATCGCCGCGTGCCTCCTGCTGAGTATCAGAAGCTCCGTCAAGTCCTGAATGAGATGGAGGAGAAAGAAATTATACGGAAATCGACAAGTGAATTTGCCTCACCTCTTGTTCTCGTTTGGAAAAAGAACGGTGACTTACGGATTTGCACAGACTTCAGATGGCTCAACAGACGGACCCTGAAGGATGCTCATCCCCTACCACATCAGGCTGACTGCTTGGCTGCCTTGGGAGGAAACATGTTCTTCAGCACAATGGACCTCACGTCTGGCTTTTACAACATGCCACTCCATGAAGATGACCGTAAATACTCCGCCTTTACGACACCCATGGGGTTGTATGAATACAACAGACTTCCCCAAGGCCTGTGCAACAGCCCAGCCAGTTTTATGAGGATGATGACCTCAATATTCGGTGACCAGAACTTTCTCAGCCTGCTATGTTACCTCGATGATTTGCTGGTGTTTGGACCATCTGAGGAAGTAGCTCTCGAGAGGTTGGAGATGGTGTTTGGTCGTCTCCGTTACCATAACCTCAAACTGGCTCCAAAGAAATGCTGGTTGCTGAGAAGATCTGTGAAGTTTCTTGGTCACATAATTGACAAGTCTGGTGTTTCTACAGATCCTTCTAAAGTAGAGTCCATCAGCAACATGCTCACTACAGATCTCATGGAGCCAGATGGTATCACTCCATCTCATTCCCGCATTCGATCATTTCTCGGCATGGTCAACTACTACCAACATTTCATTCCAAACTATTCTGCAATTGCCAGACCATTGTTTGACCTACTGGCTGGTGCAAAACAGAAACGCAAACCAAAGATACTCACCAAGCGAAAACTCCAGTTCCGCAAATTGACTCCAGCTGATTGGACAGACGAGCATCTCTCTGCATTCATGGAGCTTAAAGCAGCTTTGGTTAACTCCGTAATTCTGGCCCACCCAGACTTTAACCGCCCATTTGTCCTGTCTACTGATGCATCGCTAGATGGTTTGGGTGCAGTCCTCTCACAAGTTCAGGAGGGTGAAAGTGTGGCTCGTCCAATAGCATTTGCTAGCAAGTCTCTCACACGTGCTCAAAAGAAATATCCAGCCCACCGTCTCGAGTTTTTAGCACTGAAATGGTCGGTGTGCGACAAATTTAGCCACTGGCTAAAAGGGCATGTATTTACAGTGTGGACAGACAACAACCCACTCACCCACATTCTCACAAAGCCACGTCTGGACGCCTGTGAACAGCGATGGGTGGCAAAGCTGGCTTCTTACGTCTTTGATATTAAATATATTCCTGGCTCTAAAAATGTGGTGGCAGATGCCTTAAGTCGCCATCCCTTCGTCAAATCTGCTGTGGGAAGGAGACTGTTGCAAAGCCCATACAGCCAGCTACTTAATGAGGCCCTCCCTGTTTCACCTGGTTCAGTACAGGAGGCTTTCAGACAGTCAAATGCCAAAGACCAGGACTCCAACATGTTGCACTCACCTGACAGCACAAAATTTCAGTCCTTCACAAAAGAGGATGTTCATGCTCTTCTTGAGACACAGAGTGCATGGGAGTCTGCTGTTAGAGTACGAGCTGTTGACACCCTTGAACATCTGCCCCAACTGATCCTCCCATCTCAAGATGATCAACCTGTGTTTTCAGAAACTGTATTGAGAGAAAAACAGCATAACGATCCTGTGTTATCAAGAGTGTTACATTATGTTGACCGTGGCCGTCGTCCTTCAAGAAGAGAAAGATCGAATGAACAAACAATGGTCATTAAGTACCTCAAACACTGGGAGAAGTTTGCTGTGTCTAATGACATCCTCTATAGACTATCTAAAGACCAAGTTACCCGTAAGAGACGCTACCAGTTCGTGGTCCCCGATTCCCTCAAGTCTGACGTTCTCAAAGGGATTCACGACAACGCTGGTCATCAAGGGCAGTTCAGAAGTTTGGCTATTGCTCGTCAGAGGTTCTTCTGGCCCCATATTGACCGTGATGTCAAAGAGTATGTCCGTCAGTGTCCCAGATGTGTCGTCGCAAAGTCCCCTGATCCAGATGGTCGAGCACCTCTTGAGAGTATAAAAACATCTGCACCACTGGAGATTGTGTGTATAGACTTTTGGACCGCGGAGGATTCTAACAACAGATCCATTGATGTACTGGTTGTAACTGACCATTTTACACGGCTCGCTCAGGCCTTTCCTTGCCGTGACCAATCTGCAAAACAAGTGGCAAAGCAGCTTTGGGACAAGTACTTTTGCATCTATGGTTTCCCTGAGAGAATCCATTCTGACCAAGGTCCATCCTTTGAAAGTCAGCTCATAAGCGAACTGTTGAAAGTTGCTGGTGTGAGAAAATCCCATACGACCCCCTACCATCCAATGGGTAATGGCAGCGTGGAACGTTTCAACAGAACCCTGGGAAACATGATAAGAGCACTTGCACCAGATGCAAAACAGAATTGGCCAAAACAACTTCAGACATTGACCTTCATGTACAACTGCACAGTCCATGAAACCACAGGCTATGCCCCTTTTTATCTGATGTATGGGAGAGTGCCACGCCTCCCTGTTGATGTGCTTTTCAAGAACATCCTCCAAGATCCTGAAATTGGTGGATATGACAAGTATGTACTGTCCCTGACTAAAGATCTTCAAGAAGCAATGGCCATAGCTCAAAATCATGCTAACAAGGAACAAGATCGACAGGCTGGTCTCTACAATCGCCATACTAAAGGGAAATCTATTGGGGTCGGCGACCGTGTTTTAGTATCAAACAAGCGTGAAAGAGGCAAACGCAAAACTGCTGACCGCTGGGAGTCTACAGTGTACACCGTTGTGGACATGAACCCTACAACTCACACATACCAAATAAAACACCCCACCACCGGTCAAGTTCGAGTTGTGCATCGTAACCTCTTGATGCTAGTGAACTTCTTGCCTGTTGATGCATCCGGTGAGCCTGTCGACTCTGCTGCCGTCACACCTGAAAGCTCTGACATTAACACTATTTCAGATGCCCTGGGATCAGTTATTCAGGAAAATGATTCAAAAATCAGAACACAAGAATGGGTCAGCTCCCTATCTGATAAGCCCCATGATGTTACCCCTGTGAATGACTTTGTTGGAGACGTTGTCTCTGCAGCACAGGCAGACGGGGGATCTCCATTGGTCCCTAGTGAGATGGACTGTGACAATAATTCCTCAGATGCATCAGTTGACAAACAGAGTGTTTGTCCACACACTTCACTAGTTGCTCAGTCTGTTACTGACACTGAGCCTGACACTACTTACACAGTTAGAACCCGTGTTGGTAGAATAGTCAAGCCTGTCAATAGACTGATCCAGGTGATGACCAACATGGCTGCTAATGATGATGCTAGTCAGCTTTTTGACAGGGTTTCTAACTCAGTGTTTCAAATGTTCCAGCAAAGACATTTATAGTAATAGATTATTTTCTAATCTGACTTTTCCTTGTCCTGAGTTTTGTTTTGTTTTTGTAGTGTATATTACCATTGTTGGTACAGTTCCAGGGTTAGGGACTGACCTCTTTTAGTTTTGGGCATGGATTATGTGGGATGTAGGCTGCATCCTGCTTCCAGGAGCTGGCAAGGAAATAAGGCGCCATTTTCTTGCCACTTCATCCTTTGTAAAGGATACTACTTCAGTTGGACCTTGTATATTCATGACAGCCAATTCATGTGATTTATTTATTCATTTATTTTCCATTATGGTGATAATTATACACTTTAATCATTTTGGTCAAAATTCAGCAGGGGTGGGTGTAACAGAGAGAAGAGCTCGTGTGTCTGTGTGAGTTTTGATCGAAATGATTATAGTGATGGTTGTATGTATTTTTGATTTTGTTTGGAGCCACCTAGTGGTGTGATGAGTGACTGCATGCAACGGGTCCGTCAGGCACTCTCGCGGCTTCCTCCACCAGAATTCTGAGGAGCGCTGGTGGAGGTAGGTGCGAGAGAGGCAGCTCTTCACTTCTTTTTTTACTTAGGGTCATATTTTTCTAGTTCAACTATTAACAAGGTACTGTAAGAATATTTAACATTTATAAATATAATTTGTAAAGTTTTCTTGTGGTTGGGCTGGAAAAATGTGACCCTATGAGTGGGAGCTGCGCCGGTTGGTGTTCGTGGCTGACCACTCAGTCACGGCGCTAACTGTGTCTTTTATTTTTCAGCCTGTCGGACCACTTGGCTGCAGTCAATCACATTGTGAGGAGTTTTACATCTTTTGTTGTGCTAGGTGGGTTCAGACAGTGAATTTGTTGATAAAAATGTTTGAGTGTTTTGACTGTTAATTGATGTAGCTGTTGTCTGTTATTTTACTGTTTATTGCTGTTGATGTTATTTTTGATTGATTCATTGCATAAGAATGTTTTGTTTTAGTTTTGAAAATTTGTTAACAGTTGTAAGTGTTGTTAAACTATACGATCACATCTAAAAAAAAAAAAAAAAAAAAAAAGAAATAAAAGAATTCTGAGGAGCGCTGGTGGAGCCTGTCGGACCACTTGGCTGCAGTCAATCACATTGTGAGGAGTTTTACATCTTTTGTTGTGCTAGGTGACCAACAACACAATAAGAAGAGTTACACAAGCAACTTCAAGGCACATACTGCCACCTACTGTAGTGTGTAGCAACACTACTTCTCACCCATTAAATTCTATTTTTAAAATTTTGAATTATGAAGATAAATAAATAACACTATAAATATCCTCTATCCTTCCATTCACAAAATTCCTCAAAGACTTAATTCCTGTTCTATTCCTCTTAGCGTCGCACTTTGAGCTAACTAAACGTCACGGAAAATAAACGGTTGTTTACGTGCAGTACCTCGCAGACCACTAAGGGGCGCCCGCGGACCATCAGTTTGAGACAGACAGGAAATGTAACTACAGTTATAAATCACTGCATGCTGTGTATAAAATCTACATTGTTTTATTTCCAAACATGACCTACAGATCTTGACTTTATGACTTTAGTGACTCGTCTCCTCAGTAGACTGAAGCAGCCGTACTCTCAGCGAGCTTCTTATATAATCTGAGGAAGAGCGCAGGATGATGAAGATGGTGATGATGAGGAGGAGGGTCTCCCTGTGAGCAGCTTCTCCCAGCTCGGTCTCCTCCTCCCTGCATCACTCACCCTGCAGCCTCCACACGGTGAAGTCAGTGGGGCAATGTTAGGTATCATCTATAAATAGATGGTTTTTGTGCCAGAGACGTCATAAACTCGCACTTCAAATTTCCGATCAATATCTGCATCTGTAAGGAAGGAACGACGGAAACCGGAGTGTGTGCCGTCTTGTTTCTCGTTGATTTGGCAGTAATGGATGTTTTCTCTTCATTGCAACAGTTTGCAATTTAAAATTTTATACAAACTCTATATTCTAGAAACATCTTTGTATAAGTCACCAGTCTACAGTGATTTTTGTTTACATGGCTTGTATATAAAAATAAAACTTTTCTTATTTCATTAGGGAGGTTTGGTAACTTTATTCAAGTCCTAAAATTTGTAATTAAATTTTTCAGACAAACTACATTTTGGCCACATTTTCAAACATTTTAATTTATGCATTAAATTTGTACCATCCATTATTAGTTATTTAATTTTTATGCAACTTAATCTTGGTATTTATCCTGTACTGATTCTAGATTTTTTGCACTTTAATTTAAAATTTTGTTTACATTTTTTTACACATTTCATTTAACTTAAGTGATAATGTTTCTTGCAATTATTCCTGCTATCCCACACACACGCATTCATACAGAGTTGTGCGTGTGTGTGTGTGTGTGTGTGTTCATTTATTATTTAACATTTTTGTTGCTCATTCATTATAGATTCAGATTGTTGCTTTTCATTAAAATTATTTTTAAAGTGTTTGCTTGTTTAAATATATGAAATTGATGTCATTATTAAAATACATATTATATTTTTTTCATTTGTCCAACTTACTTTTCAAGGTTTATTACAATAAATCTCGAAAATATATATTTTACGTTTTTGATGCTTTTAGATTGTTGCTTAAAATAAATTATATGTTTCCACATTTTAAAAAGTGTAATAGTAAATAATGTGATCTATTATTATGACTAACAGTTCTGCCTCCTGACGGTGATGAAGGCTCATATCCAGATTTTTGCACATTTTCCCTGACCTCTCGCTCCTCAGGCTCAGGGCTCCTGATTTTCCTGCCAGGTTGTGATCTGCGGAGGATTACTGTCGCGAAATGAATTACAGATCCACCGTGTTTGTTTTTCTCCGGCTCAGGTGAAGCCCGTCGCTTCCTGATCCAGTGTTGACACAGATCACACGTCTCCAGCACAAACACGTCTGGATTTGTCAGGTTCAGTAATAAAAACCTCTGCAGCTGCAGCTCCGGCTCTGCTTGTCATTAATAATCATATTTTGATTTAAAACTCACCGATTCTCCTGTCAGCAGCAGCAGGGGAGCAGAGCGGGGAAGCGATGAGGAGGAGGAGGACGAGAAGGAAGGAGGAAGGCAGGGAATCCATTTTTCGGCTGGGTTTATGTTCTCCGGGGGGGTTAAAAGGCCATCGGTTTCAGCGGGGTCTGCTGGGTCTGTCCTGCCGTCCAGAGCGGCCCCTCCCCGGCTGGAGGAGGCTGGATGGATGCTGGGGGAGAGCAGAGAGGATGCAGGGCGTTTCTGCTGCTGGAGGCTCAGCGGCTCACAGCATCATCATCACGGAAGCGCTTCCGACTGAACCTTTCACAATAAACCTCACGCTCCTAGAATGTTCTTCTCCATAGGTTTATTCTCTAATAGCTTAAAAAGAAGAAGGATGATGAGACTTTTAAATCATTTCTGTAGACTTTGTTTCCAAACATCGATGCATCAGTCCGGCTTTGAATCAGATCTGGACATGAAAGAGAACCTAAATAAGTTGGAAAACAACAGAATTTATTTTTTTCTTTTCAGTACTTTATTCAAAAACTCATGGCAGATTTACATATGGTTTGCACATATTTTATTTGCACATTTCTAAGCAAATAACACAAGAACCGTTGCGTCATATGTAGTTTTGACTCGGATAATGAAGATTTAAAGCTGATGTGAGATCAGTTCTGACCCAGTTTGTGGATGTCATTCCTTCCTGCTTGCAGTCAGCCAGCATTCAAGGCTCCAACACCCAGTAACTAACACACTGCTTCTAAAAACAAATTAAGTTCAGTTGTGTTGAAACAGAATAACACCTAAAACATGAAGGACACCTGTGACTTTGGACACAACCTTGAAATTTTAGATGATTTTTTTATTTTTATTTTTTTCATGATGTCACCAATTTAAGGGGTGAGTTTTAAATGTTTTACGTCCAAAGGTGCACATCCAGTTATCTCAGGTTTTGTGAAATAAGCAGAATCTTGCAAAGCCTTGATATTATGCAGGCTGGACTGACTGAGGGAATAAAACATATTTTAAAAATTATCCCTCTTTAATTAAACTATCCTTTTACAAACAGGATTAACTTTTGTCCTTTTACAGAAAAAAGATGAGTCAGATTCACCATCTTTCCATTTTGAGTGTAAAAACCTGTTTTTCCTGGTTAAAAATATGATGTTAAAAATTAAACTGGTCTTGCTACATTTTAGCTGTTCATATTTCAAAATGAGGGCTGCACAGTGGCGCAGTTGGTAGAGCTGTTGCAAGAAGGTTCTGGGTTTGATTCCCGGCCTGGGTCTTTCTGCATGGAGTTTGCATGTTCTCCCTGTGCATGATGGGTTTTCTCCTGGTACTCCGGTTTCCTCCCACAGTCCAAAAACATGTCAGGTTAATTGGCCTCTCCAAATTGCCCCTAGGTGTGAGTGTGTGTGTGCATGGTTGTGTGTCTTTGTGTTGCCCTGCGACAGACTGGCGACCTGTCCAGGTGACCCCGCCTCTCGCCCGGAACGATAGCTGGAGAGGCACCAGCACCTCCCGACCCCACTGTGGGACAAGGGTGTAAAGAAAATGGATGGATATTTCAAAATGAAAAAACACTTCAAGATGACACACATTATGTGTCGATGTGTGAAGAAATGTCAAAGAAAGTGACGGTCAGCACATTGGGAGGGAACGCTGAAACAGTTCCCTGATTGCTTAAACATTGAGCAACGTCTCTGCAGAAACAGGAACAAAAACTGGAATCGCATTGAAATAACTTTGTAAGAGTACGTTTGATAAATATTTGCTGCAGAATCAAATAAAGTGCTTGTTAGTCTAACAACCTTAATTCTGTCATACATCTATCAGGAAGCCTCAATTGCACAATTTGTACAAAGATTATAAGAATGTAAAAAATGAAAATAAGAATTTAATGCTTACATTAAACATAAATAAATAAATACACTGGACTTTGACTGCTGTACATCCTGACCCCACTTTTCTCAGTTTGCAGAAATGAGGACCAGATGTTGATCAATGGCTCATCCAAACATTTTGGGTTAGCAAAAGGTCAGAGGGGCGGACCAGAACCAGAACCAGTTTCAGGGAAAAGGAAAGTGAAGCTTTAATTCTGTCCAAGATCTCCAGGATGAAGGAAACGTTCAGGTTTCTGGTGGTTTTGGTTCCTCTGCTGGTTTCTGTGGAGCGCTCAGGTAAGTCCAAATATAAATGTATTCAGCCAGACTTTCAGCTTAGCATGACAAAAAGACAAAATCTGTGGGGCTCAAAACCTTTTCAAAACTTTCTCCTCTACGTTTTCTTTTTTTCTACAGCTGAGCAATCACAAAATCATTTTAGACAGAACAGTAGCAGAAAAAGTTAAATCTGTCAAGTATTGTTAAAGGTTACACACAAAAGTGTACAAAAATTAATCTGGTGAATACAAAACATACAAAATAAATTTAAAAGTACAAAACAGTAACAGGTACATAAAAATACTGTTCAAACCAACAGTACAGTATTCCTCTCTGTAACCTGCAACCTGAGTGAAGGACCACAATAAAAATGCACTCCTGGTTTTCTTATGTTTTTATCCTCTGTGAAATTTAATTTCATGAAATGCTAATGTTATTTTTTACAATCAATAAAATTATATTGTTAATGCTAATTGTAATAGTGTTATAATAATAGAAGAAAACAGCTCTGTTTTACCGTCAGCTGTCAAATAAAAGCAAACCTCCACAGATTCATGTTTGCTCGTTCAAAGGTTTGCCTAAAAATTGCGTAACACATAAATTTTCTCCTGTGTTGAAATCCTGGGTACTCCTCTGATGGACATGACAGAAACAGGCCTGAAAGTAAAAACTCAAAGTTCTGCAGATGGAACAGAAACTTTGAACAAACAGATACAATGTTTCGTCCTAGTCTTCTTTTAATGAATAAATATGTTTGTGTGTGTGCAGAGTGTGTGCGGTGCTTTGGTTCCTTCGACCTGACCACAGGTGAGTGCAGTGAAGATCTGGGTGATGTGAACGAAGATGACTGCTGTCAGAACTCCCAATACGGCTACGAAGCAGAAGATGGATCGTGTCGTTCCTGTGGGTAAGTAGAGTCGCTCGTTTCCACTCAGCGGTGTGGAACAGGTCGTGTGGTTCGGTATGCCGTTTCAAGGTCCGGCATATTCAGGAGAGCTTCCACCACCAACTGGACCCAAATACCAAATGTTGCACCATATTAGATGACAAACCTGGCCCATTAGTGTGTGTTGTGCTTGTTGCTAGCAGTGCCGTTTCTCTCCTGCATTCAGCAGACTGTGTTGTGTGACACCAGTAGCTCCATCCTAACCGTAATGAGCGATTGATGATCTACAACTGAAGGGAGTCCAGGGCTGGTGATCTATGGGTCTTTCCTCAGACCTGAACCTTCAGTCACATACAGACAGTTACAAAGTCGGCGTTCTGTCAGCTGAAGAACAGATAAAGAATTAGATCTATTCAAACCCATACGTGAGCTTGAATAGGCTCCCTGTAGCTGAATAGACTGTAAAATACAGTTATTAGTTTAGACATCACTGAAGAGTTTAGCACCACAACATGCTCTCCCAGAACCAGGACCAAACCTGGAGAAGCAGCATCATTTTCTACGTACCACAAATCTGGAACAAACTTCAATAAAACTGTACTTGTCCTGAAACCAAACATTTGTTAAAAAATAAAATAAACTTGTGCTTCCAGTCCACCTACATGGTCTCCCTGGACGTCTTGGTCATTCTGCAATGTTCTGTGTGGAGCGGGCGTGAAACAGAGAAGCAGGAAGTGTCATGGCTTTGGAGAGTGTGAGAACCCTCAGGACACACTGCAGACAGATGTGTGCAGCGGCATCTGCTGCAATGGTATGGAAATACTCAAAAGTTATACGAGAAAGACCGAAAGACTCTATAGCTTGATTCCTTAATGTACTGTTTATCATGTATTTTTGAGTAAGATAAGGGCTGGGAGTTATGGAGCCCCTGGACTCCATGTTCAGTCTCCTGTGGAGGAAGAGGAACCCGAACGAGACAGAGAGTCTGCTCCAGTCCTCCTGAGTGTCGCTCAGCCTGCACTGGCCCTGAAGAAGAGAAAGAGTCCTGTGAGGCCAGCAACAGGTGTCCAGGTGAGGTCGGCTCTATTTTCAGCAATGTAATGTTCAGATAAATTATCAAAAGGTCCAGGAAAGCCAACCCAGACATCTTTATCAATGGACCCCAGTCCTCCTCAGGGTTCACTGTCCTGCATGTGTTAAGCACATTAAAGAACCAGGGTTGGTAACAGTGGGTCCAAAGTGTTTATGTAACAAGATCAGGATTTATTCTACCCTTTAAGTTAATTAAATGTTGCCACAGTCTCTGTGTTCTTCTGTTTTATGGTTCAGTCCATGGAAGTTGGTCGAGTTGGGAAGCTTGGTCACAGTGCTCTGGTTCATGTATCACTGACCAACACATGCCCACAAGAGTCCGACAGCGCACCTGCTCCAACCCAGCCCCCTCTGCTGACACCGTGCCACCAGGCAACAACTGTCCTGGTGATGCTCTTGAGACGCAGGACTGCAGCGAGATCCCTAATTGTCCAGGTAAGAAGGGAAGCACACTGATGACCTAATCTCTTACATAGCAGTAGGAAGCAGTAAGCTAAGATTTACTTTTTCTTCAGTGGACGGCAACTGGGGGTTCTGGTTTCCACCTGGCCCGTGCTCCGTCTCTTGTGGAGAGGGTCTGCAGCTGTCAATTAGGCGGTGTGACAGCCCCAGTCCTAAATATGGTGGCAAATATTGTGAGGGAACAAGCACTCGGAGCAGCGTCTGTAGTAGTCCCTGTCCTGGTAAGCCACAAACACGCACATTATTAAATCTACAACACTCAAATGCAAACATGCTGTGAATATCATCGTCTTTCAGTCCATGGAGTCTGGTCCGGTTGGTCAAACTGGGGCGACTGTTCATCTTCCTGCATCCCACCTGGCAGAGCTTCATTGAGAACGCGCCATCGATCTTGTTCTAACCCGGCCCCATCGTTGAACCCACCTGGTAATGAATGCCAAGGTGACAACTCCCAAACGGAGCACTGCAACCACCTCCCTCATTGTCCAGGTATACCTGCATGCCTCTTTAAATATGACCACTAACATGTACCGACAGAGCTCATCCCGAACGTCAGATGATCAACCAAAAAGTTCCCTACCTGGAACTTCAGTGTCCATCTGGTGCAATCATAGGTTTCCCATGGCAGCCAGTCTCAGATCAAAAATACATTTAAATAGTCCCTCTAAATGGCCCTTAGGAGTTTCTACATGCATGGATGAATGTTTAACCTGTATCTCCAAGTGGAGAAGGTGCCTAACATCCTGGAGGCAACTTCTCCAGGATGTTAGGTTTTTGCCAACTGAAAATAAACACCAATCTCCCAATGATCCTATAGAACACATGTGTCAAACTCAAGGCCCACGGGCCACATGTGGCCCGCCATGTCATTATATGTGGCCCGCCCAGCATTTTATAGGCTGATGATTGACTTAAAATAGGTTTTGAGTACGAATTGACTACAAACTACATCTCCCACAATGCATTCCGATTGTTACCAGCCAACATTACGGCTTCTCGCCACTAGAGAGCAGCAGAGTCACCTCAAGATGCTTATTGATTTTCCCAGCGAATAAAACTGAGACATCGGCAGGTAGACTTTTTTTGTTAACCGCTATCTTGACCGACAACATAAAAAAACAAAAAAACAAAAACACAAACCGGTCATGTACTATTTTTATCCGTGAAATTACAATCATATTAACATCGGCTATTTAGTCGCATTTTATGCGGTTTAGTTAATATTCACCGTGAATCCAGATCCCATCACAAATTAAGCAGATAAATGTATCTACATTTTCTCGTAGTGACAAAAACCACTGACTGGCCCCAATAACTTATAATAAATTAAGCGACTTCACTTAAATTAGCATCACTTCACCCGCTGGGGTCTGAACGCACTTCCTCCTGGTTCCCATCTGCAGAAAAATCTGCGCTAATTCATCAGTCAGTTGGATCTGTCTGATCCAAACAGATCAACTGAACTCTGTCTGTGAGTGTTTTACCCTGTGCGGTACGGATTATTTATTTTTTTTTTTTTGCCTGGTTTCGCTTCTCCGAAACGGACAGATGTTACGTCTGCAGCTCCTCCAGAGCAACGCTCTCCTGGGTAACATGAACCCAGAAGGCTCCATTTGTTAAATCCGCTGGATGAGTTACTTCCAGCGGTTTCTAAGTCTTCGCAGCGGCAGAGCGGCGTCCGCAGTGGTTGAGCAGCGGACTGCGCATGTTACAGTCTGATTAACTTCTGGATCGTCATTTATTTCCTCAAGATAAACTGCCGGCTCCTCAGAAGGATTAACACAACGTTGATTTCTCTTTAGTTTTCTCTGATCTGTAATGGAGACTTGAATTCAACCAAAGGTTTGTAATGCGCTTCCTAACCATTTTATATTTGTAAGTATTAGCCAAGACTCTGTCTCTGCTAATGACATCTTCAATAAATTTTTTGATCCCAGGACTGAACAGACACCATTATACATGTATAATGGTGTCTGTATACATGTAAAATGTATACATTTTGAACTGTAAATTTTATGTTAGGAACCATTTTTATTTGTAAGTATTGATTTTATTTTTCAACTTTTAAGTATTGATTTTATTTTTGAAACCTTATTTATTGTAAAGTGTTGGTTTTATTTTTGAACCATTGCTTTTATTTTTGAAACCTTATTTATTGTAAAGTATTGATTTTATTTTTGAACCCTTATTTATTTTGAAGTGTTGATTGTCTGAAAGACCTTACACATGAATTGCCCCATATGGGGTTTGAACCGATGACCTCAGGATTACCAGCACGGTGCTCTAACCCGCTGAGCTAAGTCACCTACCTTACAAATTGATGAGTTTCCATGGATTTAAGAAGAACTTACATGATTGTACCACAATGAAGATTTGATAAAAGTGCTTATATTCTAATGTTTTTCAAAACAACATACATAATATTTTATTTTCCAGAGATTTTGTATTTTGAAGTGTTGATATTATTTTTGAACCATTTTTAATTCTCAAGTGTTGATTGTATTTCAGAGATATTTTTTTATTTTAATGTGTTAATTTTATTTTGGAACCATTTTTTTATTTGTAAGTATTGATTTTATTTTATAGGCATTTAGCCAAGTCTCTGTAGAACCATTTGTCTCTGCTAATGACATCTTCAATACAATTTTTTGATCCCAGGCTTAGTTTATGGACTGTAATGTGAAATTAGGCACAAGTATAAGTCTGGCAGTTTGTTCACCAAGTTACTGTGCTCTCTGAGAGGATCTGTAAGTATTTGACATTGCTCCATGCCCATCGTTGACGTTAGTCTCTAACAAAATGTGGATCATCTACCAGGAACAGTGGAAACAGCATGAGTTTCTGTAGTGTAGTGGTTATCATGTTTGCTTCACACGCAAAAGGTTGCTGGTTCGAAACCAGACAGAAACAGATTTTGCACATTCTATTCATCACAGGTGTTTACTAAAGGTCAACAAGGCTCTGTGGTGTCATGGTCTGTACTCTGAATCCAGGCATCCGAGTGCAAATCTCAGTTGACATTTTCATGCGTTGCATCTCACATCATCAACTTTGGAACCTCAAACTGAAACAAAGCAGAGAAGTTCAGTTCCTGTAGTGTAGTGGTTATCATGTTTGCTTTACATGCAAAAGGTCTCTGGTTCGAAACCAGACAGAAACAGTTTTTGTAGGTTATGCATCTCTTGGGGTGCAGTGAGACAACAAGAGCCTTCCTCTTTGGTGATGGTTCATTTGCCAATCGACTTCAATGTCGGCTTCTTTGAAATCGAAGCTACTTTACTTCAATTACCAATTGGCATTTCTATGGCGTAATGCACATGTGTCAAACTCAAGGCCATCTTTGCATAAAGTCTATAATGTCTGCCCATGTGACTTGTTTTTATCATTTATTTTCTTACCTTTAAACACCGATTTAAATATTGTAATTTTTAAACTGAGCAGTAATTTTACATCCATGGAAACTCAAATGTAATATTTAAAACTTCAATACATAAAATCAATTATTTAACATTATGAAGTGTTGTTTAATTTATTTTTAACATATTTTTATACATTTATGCTAGGGCTGCCCAAGTCTAGTTTTCCAGAGCTACCATCTGCAGCTTTAGATGGTTCCTTCTCTAACACACCTGGACCATTGACTCATTATAAGCCTCTACAGAACTGAATGAGGGAAGTCAACCTTTTGTCTGGGGTGTTTTAGCAGGGATGCACTCCTGATTTGTACCGTCAATGTGGCCCTTTGAGGGGGGCCAATATGCTGAAGTGGCCCTCGGTGAAATTGAGTTTGACACCCCTGCTATAGAAGATGGATGAATGTGAGCTGCTTAAAGCACTAAGGTTTTAAATTAAACTCCTCCCAATGGTCCACACAGAGACAATTAAGAATATATTATGCCCATTCATAAATCTGTCTTTTTCAGTGGATGGCAACTGGGGTCCTTGGTCAGCCTTCACTCCATGCCTTGTTACATGTGGCGTGGCTCTTCAGGTCTCGGAGAGGAGATGCAACAATCCTGCTCCCGATCATGGTGGCCGTCCATGTCCTGGAAACGACAAGCAAACCAAACTGTGCTCAACACAAGTCCACTGCCCAGGTACAGCAGGTTCAAGAACTTCAGGTTCATTTTGTTGTTTCTCCAGAAAGTTTCTCACATTTCTGGTGCCACTCATATGATCCGTCTGAAAGTAAGAAGATGTGACTTACTTAATAATATCTGGACTTTTGGTGCTGTTCTCTTCAAATTGACCCGAACAAATGTACAACTGTGAGAATTTTAAAGAGTAATGCCTTAAAAGGTTGGACTGTAAAGGTCCCAAACATCTAAACACACCATAACATTAAATATTGAAATCAAATGAAGAAAATTATCACTTATCAATGTAAAACTGTGTTGGTTTGCAGTGGACGGCGTGTGGGCCGAGTGGTCCCCCTGGAGTGCCTGTACGTACGCCTGGGGAGGGCGAGATATCCGGTGCCTGAAAACAGGGGGCAAGCAGACTCGGAGCCGCTCCTGCCTGCATCGAGCTCACAACGGCTCCATCTGCACCGACGGAAAGTTGACAGACACTCGGGTCTGCTACAACGTTGAAAACTGCTATGGTGAGTGCAGACATCTTTTAACCCTTTCCTGCCATTTTCTATTAGATTGATTGACAGCTAGCTCAATCATGTGAGGCACAAATTCAATGCAAATACTTACTTGAAGTTATTTATATATTTTTATAGATTTTTAATGCCTGCACCTGTCTGAAAACCAATTGTTTTACAACATGTTACGTAATTTCTTGCATGTTTGAGAAATCTCCACGGAAACCATTCATTTGTGCAAAACGGCTGGGTGGACCTAGCCCCGTCTTTAAGACGCAGCTCCTCCTCAGAACTACAGTGTTCAAGTTTCCGAGCCTGTGCCTCACAGAGCAGCCGTCCTCCACAACGCCCCACTCAGCTCCTTCAGACTAGCCAGCTGTAATTCTCACACCCTGGTGAAACTGCGCAGCAGAAAAGCTCGTGATGTGAGAGGAACGCTGGTTAAAAGAAATAAAAGTTATTAAAGGGTTAATAGAGGAGCAATGTTGTGACGACCTCCTGAAGGCGGAGCTTCAGAAAGAGCTGGAGTTTTTAAAGCGACAGAGGCTCAATTTCAAAACATTAATTAAAATGTCACATTTGAAATATACAGCATTTATTTAACAACCGAACTGAACAGTTTGGCACCATGTGTCTGGAACATACATAAAACTGTCCCTTTAGTTTCTGGAACAGCTTTACAAACCGACACTGTGTGTTACAGTGAAAGGAACCTGGGACGGCTGGGAGCCTTGGAGTTTATGCAAACCGGCCTGCGGAGCCCCGTCTAAACGTAGAAGATTCCTAATCTGTAAACCTGACTACAGCGAGTACAGGTATGTTTTAATCTAGACGGTAAGAGTCTACATTCCCTGCAAAACAGGTTTTACTAAAAAATTAAAATTGGGTTTTCAGTCAAACTATTGGTCGTCAGCGGGAACCAGCACATTTCCATGGAAAGCCAAAGGCCGACTGTGGCGCGGTTCCTGACGGAGGGAAGAAGTATGAACTTGAAGACTGCCTCAATGTCCCTCCCTGCTCCTAACAACGCATCAGTCAACTTCAGCAATGTCAAAGCTAGCTTTACTGGTGACATATTTGCAGAAACTGCATTTTAAAGTCTGTTGTTTCTACTAAAACCTTTTACTCTGGTAGATGGGTAAATTTGTTGCCTTGCTTTTTGTGATATTTATCACACTTTATACATCCACATCAGATTCTTTATTGTTGTAACAGCTTTAAAATAATACGAATAAAAAAGAAATAAGTATGAATCTGACTGTAAAGCATACTGCGTTTCTTCCGCTTCTGAAATAGTAATTCCACTTTAGGAAATAAGTCACACTAAAACCTCTGCCAGTTTTCCAGTCGCCACCAAAGGAAGTCGTTCACTCGTCTTAAAGTTATTCAGTATCCAAAAGATTTGCCTTAAGAATTTTTATTTTTTTTATGGTTTTGGGTCAAAGCCCTCAGTCCGTCGTTTGTGGCCCGACATATTATAATGAAAACAAAACAAACCAAAAAATTAAATGAACAATGTGGCTAATAGAAAGGAAAATACATTCATTTAAGATCGTCTTTAGACAATCTGACTCCTAAAAGAATTACAGTGTCCATCTGCATCAGCTCCGACTGCTTTAAAAACACAACAAAGTGCCTAACAAGGTAAAGAACAGGAATACACAAAATAAGGACATAGGCAACAGAAAAAGAACAGGGAGAAAAAGTAAAATCAAACTAATGTAGTTGGTGTTTACAGACAATTTTTGCATGAAATATAAAAGAAAACAACAGATGTACCAGGGTTGTGCTGCTTCTGCCAGCTTAAAGCTCTTTATTGAGTTTGAAAGACGTCAAAGAGACATTCAGACACACGTGGCATCCGGCCGCCTCTTTCCCAACACGTATGCATACAGTATTATCTCTGGGTCACGCGTTTCGTAAGGCACAAGATAAATTAAAAAGATGGAGGAGAAGAATGACCTTTAGAAGACAACGTCAGCCTCAGAGGCTTTTCAAAGCCGACAGCTTCCAGGAGAACGTAACGCTCCTTACAAAACAGGACAGGACAAAGGCTGGAAAACACACAAAACTATTCATATACACATTTAAAATACTTTCTCAATGCTTGATGTAAACGCAACATGCAGAAATCGACAGGATGTAGGTGTTTAGAAGGTCAAAGGTCAAGCTAACATCCTGGTTGTCAACAGAAAACCGCTGCTTCTGTAGTGTCAAACCCAGCAGCAGATTTAGCTAAAGAGTTTCATACCAAGACCTGCATTATGCTGCTGCTCAGACTACTCCCTTATGAAGCAGAGCTGCTCAATAAAATGCATATATAGAAAAAAATAATAATTAAATGCCATCTTCTGAGTGTCCTTTTAAATACAACGTGAAAAATAAAAAGTTAAGACTGAATGTTTCTATAGACAGAATGTGAACAAATCAAAGTACTGACAACAGAGCTTACCGTAAAGTAAGTGACAACCAGGCCTGCTGTGAGTGTTATAAAGGTTAAAATGGTTCCAAATTTAGACATTTTAGGTTTTTAAAGTCACTATGTGTAGATTTAATCAGGAATGAAAACGTCAAGTAGATCTTCCAAAGAGTCTCCATCCTGTTTCCAGTCCAAATGAACTGGTTTTATTCTGGAAGCAGGAGTAGAACCGGATCGAGTCAGAGCAGCATGTACCTCCCCAACGTGCTGCTGCGCACTGCAAGTCAGATGGATGAAAAGAGCAACACTGGCAATAAAATGAATAAATAAAATGCAGAATTATGTGTTGAGTTTTTCCACGTGTGTTTAACTGCAAAAACGTGAAACCAGAACGTCCACACCCCCACTGCTAAGTTAACCCTTTAATCCCAGGTGCATCTTTATGAGTTTTTGGTGCATTAACATTTACAGCACTACAGCGCCACCTGCAGGCTTGGCATGCAATGGTTACTACTACACTTTAGTAACCACAGTGTTTTGAATGCACCATGTGTTTTCATGTAGATCAATACAAAGTGATGCTGTGTTTAAGTGAAACTTTTTAAAAATGAATTTTGAAAAAAATAAATTTTAATCTGGACCAGTTCAAAATGACCAACCGTATTTTAGTTTCCATGAAAGCATTAAATCCTACAAAATTTTCTTTTCAAAATTAGACACTTTTCCAAGATTTCCCTTTTTAAGACACTCAGGATGAACATTTCAGTACAAACTGTTTACTAATGTTCCTTTTTTGTTTTATTTATTTTTTACTTCTGAAGGAGCCCGACTTCTCCGTCAGGATTTTTGCCAAATCACAAACTCACAATGTGATTTGGCAAAAAAAGGCTATTTAATTTTTTAATTTCTACATTATGGATAGCCAATAAATTCTGGAAATGTAAGCATTTTACATTTTTTGTATTTTCCATACTGGCCCAAACTTAGAAAGTGATAAGAATTTGTTTTCAGTAACGTGACGGCAACATTGAACTAAAGCAAAATTGTTAGAAACACTCAATTTTAATGTGATATTTAATTGAAAATGTTAAAAACTTTAGCTGTGACTATTCAAAATCAGAAAGTTAAAGTAACTGATGATGCATATTTTTGCTTTAATAGGCTGCATGTAGGGAAACATGCTAAATCTACACATAGTGGCTTCATTACAATGAAGAAATTGAAGGTAATACCTGCAGCCAACATTTTACAACTGTTTAAACATGCTAAAAACAAAAACTGCAGCAGCATGTTTAGCTATTTTAGCCTGTATGATCAAATATAGACCAATTTCAACAGGCTTGATCTGAATGGAAAGATTTCCCTTTAACAACAATCATCTCTAAAACGTAACGATTTTATGGCTTTTCCATCCACTGCTCTAGATGTAATGTTGACACTAATGATTGTTGTCAGGTTTTAAAATATTCATGTGCAAAGAGTCACATTCAATTACAAAAAGGTAACACTTATTTCATCGTAACAAGACTGTTTCTGCACAGCAAACAAACCCCATTAGCAACTTTGTGAGTGAATTTCTTCTTCTTTGGTTCTTTCACCCGTGCTTGTTTATTTTTTTATGACAGTGCTAAAAAGCCAGTGTGTAGATGTGTTATCTGAACTAAAGCAATAAAATATTTCTCATATCTTTGGTTTGACTGCCACCCCCCACACACACACACACACTCTCCCCTTCAACAACCATCAAGAATGTTTGGATGAAATAAAAAAATAAGAAAATCAGATTAAATTACACACAAACCTTTGGCCATTAAGACACCAGCCTCTCTAATATGTGCAGAATATAAACCGTCTTTTAGTTTGTCCAACATCATTTTACACTATATACAAACATACATATATAGTGTATGTGGCAGCAGAAAATGAACCGTTCTAGCTTCTATAAATACGGGATAAAACTTCCATCTTGGCACGTTAACTTGTATATACTCTTTTTACTCTTCTGCAATTCTTTACTCACTTCTTAAAGGGAAGCCTTGCCTTGCGACTGATGTGATTAATGAGTGTCTAAAGCTGCTTTTCTCTTAGCTTTTACACATTTAAAAGGCGCGAGAATAATTAAAAAATGTACTGTGGACATAAGTGGAAGGTGATGATGATGAAGACTTCTTATGGTCGAGGTTTTCCCTCGACAGTCAGGTCATACCTGCAGCAAAAAGACATTTAGTGAAGTTTAGAAGTGAGCATTTTGAATTTTACCTCATGCAGAGTTTAGTGGTTTAAGTTAGATTGAGACGTACTAAGAAACGAACAGGATGTAACCCAACAGGCTGAGGGAGTCAAAACTCCAGCCACTTATTTATATGATAGTAATTGTTAAAAACATAGAAATAAGAGGAAAGTGAACTACTGGGGGCCTTCGCAGAGATATTTATTAGTGAAGATGTTGTATTAGTTTCCTTTTACTGCTAAATTTCGTGCAGCCATGTGTTGTTCAAGCACAAAAATCCATCAAGAAAATCATTCATTGCTGTTTAAGGACAGAAATATCTGTAAAAGTTCAACAGTTTTGTGCAGTTTTGTTGGCAATTCAAACCAAATTAAAGGTGGCTTAAAAAAAATCTCTGAATATAAAAAGTAAGATTTTAACAAATGTAAATGTGTATAATTGGTTTCTGAGGCTTCCCATCTCTAGCAGTAGCTGAATTTAATTTTCAGGGAAAAATAAAACTGTGGTATGAAAACTGCAGACAGAGTTGTGTAAAAAAATGTAGGCTACTAGTAGGAGATGAAATAAAAGTTTTAAAACATTAGAAAAAAAAAAAACGTACCATTGTGTCCAACCCTTGGTTATATCTTCATGATTTAAATCCACCAAGACCTGATGCAAAAAAAAGAAGATTTAATTGATTAAGAAATATTTCAAGCCAACAAACACGCAGACACTAACCTATGCAGATTTTCCCACAGCCAGGAAACTAATTCACACATTTTAAGACCTCTTTAAGCAACTATATGATAAACTTATAATTAGAAAGCACCTTTCCAAGAAGACCTTTATGTCTGGAGAGCAGACCTCCGCTGTTCTTCACTGCAACATCCAGAATGCGACTACTGAGCTCGATCCAGGTAACGGAGAACTCAAACCTGATCAGGGAGGAGAAACGAACTTTCCATCAGCCACAACGCAGCCAGGCACGAAAACGAAATGAGCTTCAACCGTTTCACTTACGATTCGTCGAATTTCGGATTCTGTGTTTTCTTGTGCGTGTGAGTTTTCCTCCGTCCCGACCTCCTTTTGTCAGGAAGCAGGTAGAGACGGGCGTACGGGTTTGAGCCGTGATCGGTGAAAGCGATCAGGTTTCTGCAGGAGTCAACAAAAAGAGTCTAAAAAACAGAGTTTTCTGACAAAAAGTGATTATTCTGACGGCCGCCGACCTGCAGTCATGAACGACCACGATGAGCCTGTTCCTCTGCGTGCTGTACCGGATGGTCAGCTGGATGCTGCCCAGAGGGCTGTTACTGGACCCTGAACCACTTCACACACAAAGAACATCACGTCTGCTTACACACGTTTCTCACAGACAGTTTCTGACTTGGAATGAAAAGCTGATCAGTTCCAGTGTAAACACAATAAATCTTTTACACATTTTACAAGTAGATAACAGAAAGAGTGAAGAAGAAAAAATAAATTTAAGTATGAATACAAAGCAACAGTGTGGTCTAGACAAAGCCTGTTGTCTTTGGATTGAGCTGCAAAAACTTGTTATTCAACTACTTTTACTATTTAAATGTAATGTTTATGACCCTGAGGGCGTTGTGATGAACTATTTATTTAAATCCATGTCAAAATGTCTTTTTCTGAAAGTTTAAAACGTAATGAGCTTTTTGATCCATTCAAACAGATTTAAAGTGCAACTCTGAATGCAAAGTGAAGAACATTCAGCTAAAACTGGACAACAAACGATCAGAATGTTACCACGGTGTTATCGGGTCAGGGGCACTGATAATCATATCGCTGTTGGGAGCACAGTAATTGTTAGCTAATATGTTACAAGTGTTATGAACTTTTATTTTTAATATATTTTACCACTCCTTCTGTGACCTGGACCTGATGACATCACAACCTGTCGACGTCTGTAAGCCACCTAATGCAGACTCATTTTTAGATTGTAACAATTTTTTTTATTTTTGTGTCCTTGATTTTTCTATGCTGTTGTTTTGTAACTAATATACTCCCATAAACTTTAATAAGATAAATAATGTTACTTATGACTCACAACAAACAAATTCTGAAGCTTTAGGCTCTAAATTATAATACTAATTTGTCAGTATGACAGAAAATCTCTCTTAGATCCACATCTTAAAGGTTTATATGATGTTATACTGTTATCAAAATCATTCCTGATGTGATGTTTTGATTCTTTCATGCATGTTTTAGAAATACTTTTATCTGCTAGCCACTAAGAAATGCAACGCTCCCAAACAAAAAACAAAACAAAAAACAATCAGAGCCAGAAGGCGGAGCTTAGTGCTGCCAATCATCCTCGTGTTCTCCATGTGCTAATGGCAGAGAAGAAACTCAACATTACAGAAAGACGTTTATTCATCGTCATCAGTGGCCATGCTGACTACATTGTGGTAAAGTAGCACGGTGAAGAGGGTGATTAACAGCGCTAAGACCTGCGTCTGATTGGTTGGTTGTCGTTAGCGCTGGCAGAAGGCAGAGGAGATACATTTTTTTCACAGATTATATCTCCCATAACAAACATGGTGACAATTTCAATAAGTAAAAAAGAATGTTTTTGATCTAAAGTTACATCCTGCAGCTTTGACTACACTCACTTGGGCAGCTGCTGAAGTCTCTGATGCAGCTCCTGAGCAGAGTAGGGGTTGGAAATATCCGAAGCGATGCTGGGCGTTGGCTCCTTGCCCCCGTTCAGGAACTGCTGGGACCCAGAGATAGCCAGGTAGGATTTGCTCTTCCCAGTTTCTGCTAGGCTCTGACCTCCAGCTCCTCCTCCAACACCAGCCTGCTCCAAGTCCATGCTCCCCAGGGACTTCACTGCGGGCTGCGACTCGTTCCGCCGGTTGGTCAGGTCCTGGACGGAGGCGGTGGAGGAGCGGGGGACGTCTGAGATGGAGGGCGGAGGCATGCTGGCCTCTGAGGAGACGGAGGGTCGTGGGGTGGGGGTGGGGGTGGCAGAGCTGGACTTGCGAACCTGGACAGACGACGGGGTGGAGGTTGAAGGCGAGTTTGGCATCTTTTCAAGGGACAACACCTGATGGAAATAATAATAATAAAAAAAACAATTAGAAGCTCAACAAAGACGTAAAAGTTTAGAGTAAAAGGTGACTGATATCCAAGGTGTTTCACCCGCAGAGCCATCTTCATCTTGAGGGTGCAGCTGGGTCCAATGGTCTTGAGGGGGAAGCGCTGGCTCAGAGTCATGTCCTCCGCCTCTAGGAGGCGGGTCAGGGGCAGATCCAGCTTCCCCAATGAGCACTCATGCTTCGTATCCTTCACCTGAAACAGCCGGGGTTAAAACGCTCAGTGGAGGGACGAGGGAAACAGAGTCACAGAACAGATGGAAACATCCTCACCTCCACATCCAGCTTTTGCTTTCTTGGGTTGTGGATGAGGAAGGTGAAGTGTTCCTCCCACACTGGTTCAGTGGTTTTATATTTGATCTGGAAAAGATGCAGATGAAAGACTGAGTTCAACTTTCAGAGGGGAAACAGACGGTGAACCGTAGTTCAGACAGCCGGCTGATCTGAGAGGAAGAGCAGAGTCTGGAAGAGGGCTGGTGACAAATCAACAGCATCGATTATTCAAATTTGTGGTTTTTTAAGATTTAATTTTTAAGTTAACTTTTTATTTTTTTCATTACAAAGTCAGGGCTGCAGGATCTGACTTAAGTCTGAACACAATGAGGCTTGTTGTGGCACTGTATCGTTTTAAATCATGATTTGTCCCCGGGATACAATACCACGACAGAGTGACACTTGGTTAACTAATAACTAATCATTGCTGATGCTAATATTATGACTGTATTATCTTCATCGAACAGAAGTTCTCATAGCCTGGCCTTTAGCCCACAGGAGGGATGATTGAAATAAAAGCCACTTCTTGGAAATATTTTTCTATTTTTTCTTCCAGAAAATAAAGTGAGCACAAAAACCTCTGGTATGAAGAAATCAGACCTTTTATTAGTTAAGTCATAGCTTTAGTCTGGACGAACAACATTCAGAACCAGAACGCTTCGCTGATGTAAAAGTTACACACATTTATTCCTTGAAATGATTTTATTAATATCATTAATAGTTGAAGTAACTCTGTAAACCACATGTGCTCTCACCTTGCTGTCTAAGGACTGGTGTTCCACTCTGAACTGGACCATTGGACTGGGATCACTGGTCACTTTTTTACCGGACTGCAGGAAAACAAACAGGTTTCAATGAACCAACAGGAATAATGAGAAGCTTTGATCAAAACAAAGGTTTTCCTAACACAACCTGAACAGCAATGGAGCCAATTATGTTTTCATAAAAATGAGCTCAACGTTCAGAACGGCTTCAAAATAATCCACTTATAAACACATAAGAGTTTCATAAGAGTAAAGAAACATTAAGTTGAGCTCATTAAGCTTTAATTTTGGGCTGTAAAAACAGAAGATTTAGAATAGAAACTTTGGGAAAGAACAGGTAAAAGTCCCATAACCCAAAAAAGTCCAGAAGAAAATCACCAGATTCAATTTGAAGAAGAAATTCAATCGTAAAGCATGAATGTAGCTCAGGCAGTAATGCTGTTATATACAACACACACTGTTAGACACAGCTTTAGTCGGGCGACATGATGGTCAGTAAATGAAAGAAGCTCTGAGTGGATTAAAACAAAACTGCTGCAGCTGTGTGTCTGTGGAGACGTCTCCGTGTTTCCTCTACGGTTCCCTTCAGTGTCTGATTTGTGTTCTCTGTTGCTGTTACCTTGATGGCCTTACTGATCGAGGCCTTCCTCAGCCCCGTCTGGTTGAACTCTAACGGATTGCGCTTTGATTTTCCCCCAGTGAAGTGAAGGCAGGAGAGAGTAACACACACAGAAACACACACACACACACACACCGGGAGGTTAATTAGGGAAGGGGGGAGGGCATGCGGGGAGGAAGAGGAGGAGGAGAAGTTGATGAAACACACCACCACCGCCAGCATCACCAAAGGATTGGGATGCACCCAGAGTGAGACAGACAGAGACAACATGGATGATCACATGGTTAATGTCATTGCCCAGTTAATGAAGCAACAGGTAGAGCTGAATAAACAACATCCAGACAGAAAATTTACACTGGAAATAAGATTATTCAACATTTATTTGGAACAAACTGGTCAAACAGCTCCCTCTAGTGGTATTCAGAACAAAATACTGACATTAGATAATCTACAGCAGAGGTGGGTGATATGGAATAAATCTTTTATTGTGATATTTTCCTGTACTATTGTGTTAAAGATAAAAGAGACAATAAGTAATATTTATTACTTCTTCTTTAGGTAACTGTGACTGCATGACACAGCAGTCATAGCACCAAACACACACAAACAGCTCGTGGAATAATACACTTCTTCAGCAGGGCATTAAAAACTGCTCACAGTAACTGTCATTTTTTGATAGTTATTGATATTTTCATTGAACAAAAAAAACCCAAAAAACAGTAAAACTAACACTTCTGACAATCCAAACAGTTTTTAGGATTAGGACTAATTAGGACTAATTGGAACTTATTAGGACAATAAATCAAAAATCCCAATCATGATAAGAAGTTTATCACAATAAATGCCTACACCTAATGTGTTTTATTAGGTTATCCTGAAATGAAATGTGACAAAAAATGTTTAGGATTGTTTCTGTTTTCTAAAGCACTCCACACCAAAGCAATGCACTGCTGCACTGCTTTGGTGTGGAGTGCTTCTGCTGTGATATTTAATACAAAACAAGCAAAAACCAAATGTATGTTCCGATATGAGTGCATCTGATGTCTGCGTTGTATTCTGATGTCTTTATTGTGATGTTTGGTGTGAATAAACTCTGACTCACCTTAAGGACATTAAACATAAATAGACCTCAGAGCAAAGGAAACTGGAACAGTGTGAACTCTGCTGGTGTTGAGCTTTCCGTTTCACACAAAGTCATATTTTCACCAGCATAGCATAAATGTGATGCTATGAGTCACATGAGCAGAGCAAGATACCTGAGCGGGCATATTTTGATTTGCAGAGTTTCTGAGGAACTCGTCAAGGCAAGAGGGAAAAACTGAACACACAATGACTTCAAACCATAAACTGCATATAAAAGATGGACAGAACCCAACTGGTTAAAATCAGCATTTCCTCTGATCACCAGCAGGGGCCAACAGCTTCAGCTGCAGAAGTTGGTCTCACTGCATGTTGTTACCTTCATGTTTAACCTCAGAGACATGGAGTGAGGTCAACGTTGCAATGGCTGAAAAGCTGAACTTGTCCATCTTTTACTGTACAAACAGTTTAAGGGAAACCAGGGATGATGAAGGGAAGCAATCCAAAAAACACAATTTGCCTTCACTGCTCTGAATACCTCCCCAACTAAACATGCATGACTCCTTCCGGTAACACTTTATTTGAAGGGGGGTGAATAAGACTGTCATGACACTGTCATAAACATGACATAACACCTGTCATGAACATGAATAAGCCTTCATGAATATTTATGACTGTTGTCATAAAGCGTCATTGGGTAAATTATGACACTTTTAATACAAAGTTGACATTATTCAAAATGTCTTTGTTATGACAACTTGACATTAACCAGGAAATCATTACTGATATAAATTTGTTATAAAAGTTTTACTGATTGCACTTTAAAAATTAGGTAACTTTATGTTATTAAAGGTAAAGTTTAAACAGTGATGATTTCCTGGTTAATGTCAAGTTGTCACAAAGACATTTTGAATGTCAACTTTGTATTAAAAGTGTCATAATTTACCGAATGACGCTTTATGACAACAGTCATAAATATTCATGAAGGCTTATTCATGTTCGTGACAGGTGATATGTCAGTCTTATTCACCTCCCTTCGAATAAAGTGTTACCCTCCTTCCTAATTAGCTTAAATACCTAACACTGTGCTTTACAGCAGCATTCATAGGCCATAAACGTCACATTTTGCCACGCTACAAACCCAAACATCAATAACGTCTGTTATTTGAGATTTTGTGAGATAATTCAACACATTAATGTAAAATAGATGGAAAAGAATACATGGGTTTCATCATTTTATGCAAAAAAATCTGATGTGTGTCATATGTATGCAGCCCCAGTGAATTAATAGTTTGCAAACCCACTTTTAAATGTAATTACAGCTTCAGGTTTTTATAGGTGTGTCTAAAAGCTTTGCACATCTAGATAACATTCTTAAGTGTTGGCTAATTATTGAAGCACCAAACCTTCAGGCTCTTTTCACCACAAGTATATTCAGTGACACAAAAAATTAGGGACTTCAAAGAGATGGTTACGTCAATCAGAAACTACAGTTTAGTTGTTTTATAGAAGAAGTCAAACAGAAACAACTTTTTACTTTAAATCAGTGATGAATATTATTATTATTTAAATATGTTTTTCAATACTTACTGTCTGATGATGATGTTTGCTATGAACCTAAAGCAGAATACAGCAACACTTAAGTCGTATTCACAAAAATTGCTTCATATCGCATGTTTCCCTATAAAATGAATTACATTTTTTAGATTTTTTCTTTTCAAAATATAACATTTAGCTTTATGGCTGTAATGTGACAAAATGTGAAAACATTTAGCATTTTGTTTAATTTTATTTTGAAAGGTAATAAGCAGAAATTGATCACCTGCAGTCAAGCTTCCATTGATTATAAAACTAACTGGTTGTAATGTCTCTTTAAAGAGATATACTGACTGCATAGAACCGTTTCTGGTTGAGTCGTCTACAGAGATGCAGACATGTTAATCCCTCTTGTCCTCTTAACTTTCCCATCAACCTTATGTTACAAATAGCTAAGGATGAGTTTTCCTTGCAAAGTAAAAATAAAAAAACAACCTCACCAATCAAAATTTATGCTTATTTAATGAGGATGTGCATGCAGAGGTTTAGCAGGAAGACTGCCACTACATGTCCTAAAGTATAAAGTTCTCTGTTTTTGTGTAAATTTTTGATGCATTTTATGTCCCATCCTTTCCTTTCGCTTTTGGAAACCCCAACAGAAACTTTACCAACGTATGACGGTAAGACAAGGATTCAAACCCATGCACTGGAGAGGATTCATGCTGTTCAGGCAAAATGATGGGGCATAATCACTCTTCAGCATTCCTCATACTGCTCTAAGATGCAGAGATCAGCTAGTGGACTCACAAACAAGGTCCTATAGAGAGAAGAAGTGTTCTCACAGAACACGAGGCCCGCCGAGCGCCTCTCTTTTAAGTATCCTGAACCCAAGTTCCCCTCGAAGACGCTCTTCAGAGCAGCGAGGAGGCCCAGAGGAGGAGGAGAAGAAGAAAAAGCAGAGGAGGCTGAGAGGAGAAAAGTGAAGTCTGTGCTTGATCTGAACCACTACAGACAGATGTGTGCTTGCTAATAAAACAGAGTTCCTGTTTTCACTCTCAAACTAAACTCAAACTAGTCTCAAACACAGTTAAGGTGTCGTAATTTTACAAGTTTAAATCTTTTGTAAATAACTCAAGAATTTGTTGAGTGTGATCAGTTTAAAAAGCTGCACATCAGACAGCATATGAATGTAAATAATACAAGTAGAAATACATAAGCGATCATTTATTCTGTACAAAATAATATTAATATTAATATTAGAGACGCACCGATGGCTAACACGAGCTATGCTTCTCTATATGTTTACTTACTGCATGAACAGAATAAACACCAACAATAGTTTTGGAAGTTTAGTTGAAGCAATCAATCAAACTAACAGAATAAAACCAATTAATTTAAATGGATATGTCAGATTTGCAACTGCTTCACCTTTTAGGACAAGATGGAAAATAGAGCGAGAGAAAAGCAAGAAAGTAGATGAGAGAGATTACATTTAACTATCATTTTTAACTTAAAATAAATGTAAGCAAACAAAAAAAAGAGAAATCAAGACTGTTGTAACCGTTACGGTTTCACAATATTCCTAAAAAATGAGAACACTCCAAGCCTTAAAAACTGATTCATTAGTTCCACTTAAAGCCTGCAACACCTAAAATCAGCTCCATTGATTATAAACCAACTGACTCACCGACAGGTTTCTGGCCGAGTCCAGGAAGACCACGAGCACCGCAGACGACGGCCCGTCGGGGGCGCTAGAGCTCTTCGCCCCGATCTGCAACAGCGCCTGCAAGGGAAGAAGAACAAATCAGATCAGAGAGGCACTTTTCCTTCATATGGGACCTGAACCAGAGTCTGGACCTGAACCAGAGTCTGGTTCTGACCAGAGTCTGGACCTGAACCAGAGTCTGGACCTGAACCAGAGTCTGGACCTGAACCAGAGTCTGGACCTGAACCAGAGTCTGGTTCTGACCAGACTCTGGACCTGAACCAGACTCTGGACCTGAACCAGAGTCTGGACCTGAACCAGACTCTGGTTCAGGTCCAGACTCTGGTTCTGGTTCTGTTTGGAAGTAAAGCTGTGCCGTTCTACCTGGTCCAGCTTCTCAGGTGAGGGCAGCAGACACAGCCACTCCATCTTCAGGTGCAGCTTCCCTCTGCCACCATCTTCCAGATCGAACCACTAAGAGGATGGAAAAGTAATCAATAATCAATACCTGATTGTTTTCCTGCTCAGGCTGGGAGTATCTACTACATTTTTTAATATAAATCTTAAAGTTTCTTAAGAAAGCTACAAAAACCTTATTTAAAAGCATTTTTTTTAAATCGCACAACGGATAAAGATTATAACTGGACGCCTTAAAACAGCAAAGTCAGTAACAAAAATCGAAAAAAGCTGTCTCTTTATTATTATGGAAATTATTTCAACCAATATTTTATATTATTCTATTATATTTCTTCACATCTCACCAAGTTAATCTTAAGAGTCTTTTGTAAATCGTGTTTTTAGATAAAACTTTTTTTTTTTTACATTAAAAAAGTCATAATTAACCCGTATTAACTTTCTGGTTTATGGTTTGTTCCATAAACCATAGTGATGGGAAACGTCTTAAGATAACGACTAAGACTATAAAAATCTAAATATTTGACAACAAAAACCTAATTGTTGTTGAGTTTAAGCAGCTTTGCATCTTTCAAAGTATTATAAACAATTTTAACAGAAAAAATGAAAGAAAGAAGAATTTTCCCTTGCAAAAACGCTTTGCAAATTCAACAATTATTACTAAAAAATACAAAAAACAATCACCTCCTCCACACGTTGTTCCTTCTTGAGTTCAGCCAAGTCGATCATCACACTGAAACACAAATCGTAAAAACACGTTAGCTTAGAAGGACAAATGCTTTTTTTTAGCTTGTATGCACCGTGTGCAAAATTATTAGTCGTATTGTTTACAATTTAATGTGAAAAATGTATTGTGACAATTAATGTTAAATGAAACTGCCTTAAATGTAAACTTTGCCATATTCTCCACTGTTAGAAAATATCACTAAACATGTTGTGGTCAAAATACTCGCTGACGTAATAATTGTGCACACAGTGTTAATGAAAGGCAGTTTTTATGTAGCTCAATGTTACTGTCAGTGAAACAAAAAGAACCTACTTTCCCAGTTTGTCATCTTCATCTGGGTCTTCATCAAACAGTTCAATTTCCATCAACTTTGCCGTGTTATCGTACATCAAGAACTGAAGAGCAACACAAACACAAACATTAATGCTTAAATGTCTGCTACAAACTTCCTGAATTACCTATAGACTGGTAATTAGAAACCCCCCACTAAAATGGGTTTTTAAAAAACCCACTAAATATCAACCGATGAACATCAACTACAATCGATATGTACATCCTACATAAACATCTTCAGTTTACGGCACAACTAAGAGCAACTAAGAGCAAATCCTTGAAAAAGAAGGCAGGAAACTGAATCACCTCATGGACCTCGTTCCATCTAGGATTGACCGTCTCTTTGATGGTTTTGCTCTTGACTTCCTTTGTGCCGAGCCGGATGAGTCCATATGGGTCGGACTTGCCCTTGATTCCCAGGAACCTGTCCTTGCCCAGTAGGTTCTGGGCCTCAATGAAGTGGATTCTTACCAAGGCCTTAGGAGTGAAAGACAGAAGTAGATGAAAAGTGGTTCTCAAATGCATTAAGCGTGTAACCTGCTACATTTTTAGATAATTTGCTTTCAGTTTCCACATTGTTCTCCGACATTGTCACTGTGGGTCATTCCACAGAGGTCAAAGGTCAATCTTTGCCTCAAACAGAGGAGTTGAAGATGTACCTACATTAATGTTGTCTGGTAACAATCTAGTAATGTTTTATTTGATTGAAATTAGTTCCAGTAGATTAACAAATAACGTCTGCTTCAATCTTCTTTTAGTGTTGTAGTTTGGTTTCTGTTCAGCAGAGGGGCATGCTGGTCCCTAAGAGGAGCCAGTTAATACAGAAATAAAGATGGCGGGGCCATAACAGAATGGGAAAAAGAAACGGTTCAAACAGGATCTGATTTGGGTTGCAAAGTCAACTTTATGTGGCTTCATTATGAAATATAAACACTTAAACTCCTTAAAGCTTTACCTTAATGGCGGAGCAGCGACAACTTCTCAACCAAAAATTACTGATGAGCAACCACAGACACTTCCACACACCTCTCCATTCATGGGGAATTAAAGGTTTCTCATATTTTATTCTTTTTATATTTTATTTTTTGTTTCAGCAACCTAAGAGGTTTGTGTTTTATTATATTTTATAAATGCTTAAGATTAATTATGTGAGAAATCACAATTTTATGTCTATTATTTAATACAACTGACAAAAATAATGTTGAAATTTTAGGATTTTTTTTTAACTCAGCCATTTTTTAAACTTAGCCCTTTATGGTATGAAAAAACCATACGATGGCACTCTTACAAAACAAAACTCAGATTTTTAAGAAAAAAACCAATCAACTTTATATTAACTTTTCAGTCTATGACTTGCATCCTCATCTGTGTGTCTGTATGAAAAATGAGATAATATTTGACATTTTGGATTCAGAACGTAGAAGAACTGTGTGTACCAGGAGAGTTTCCCTGGCTCAGAGTGAGTGGTACCTCTGGAATGGGGAAGCGGATCCTGGCCAGTTCAGTCGCTCCCACCAGAGGGATATTGAGACGGTTCGGCAGCACCAGGTAGCTGTAGATGATGTCCTGGATGAGGCCGTCGCACAAACCACTGCAGGCACAGAAACAGACAGAAAATAAAGTAAGATTTGAGTAGAAAAAAAATTTACCTGTTGCAAAAAAAATTAAACAGAATCTAGTTTATTTAACAACATTATTGGACAATCATTAACAACTTAGCAGATCGCCTCCATGCCAGGCTACTTTCATGTTGACATTCAGGCAAAAGGAGCCCCAACCAAGAACTGAGTGCATCTATTCTGCAGTATGAGGACATACGATTCAGTTAACTGACATTTCTGCATTACAAATCATTTTATTTATGATTTTATATAATATTAAACCTAGCTGGAACTGTGAACCGAGTAGTCCTGGGTTCTTTCTGCATGGAGTTTGCATGCTTTAAATTAACATCTGATCACTAAATTAGTGTTATTTGTTGGTGGATTAGCTGTAATGACCTATTTCAAGACATAGAGGCTTGGAAATTTATTTTTAATTTATAGCAACAATTTGCACCAAATCTAATGGTAAATAACAGATTAAAAACAATAAGTATTCATGTTGGTGACCTCATATGCATATCTATTCAATAATTCAGCAACAAAAAAGTGTTTTTAATAAAAAATGTTCCTTATTTTGTCGGTATATGGTTTTATATTCAAATGTATCAATTACACACCCTGAAATTAATCAAGTCCTACCACAAATTAGTATATATATTCTAATTTACTGTGCTACAACGTTAATATGTATTTCACAAACCATCTCCTGACATTTCACCAGTTTTCCTCTAGGTGGCAGCAGAATCCTGCCTCTGAACACCTAAAGTTCCCACTGCAGTGGATTAATCTGGGTCAGTTTGCACCAAAAACAAGATGCAAGTATTATTTTTTTTAAACGTATCATAACAATTTGATTACTAAATGAAGTACTAAATATTTTCAGACAAAATATTTACAAATTTTGGAAATATTTTTTACAAAATTCTGCAGCCTCTCCATGCATTCATAAACATTGATATTTTCAAGCATCTCATTATTTTCTCCATTATAGACATGAATATCACATTTTGATCTTTTGGGGATGAAATGTCATTGAGTGAACATGGCTTCACACACGCATGGGGAGGAGTAGGAGGGTGGGGCGAGGGCTGATCAAAGCACGAAGTGAAACACACACACACACACCCACACACACACACACACACAAATAAATAAACACGCAGCAAGTGACTTCCTTCAACCAGTTCAACAAGTGAAACAACATTTCACTGGGTGGAATCTTTCAGAGCCAATCTCTGCCTGAAAACAAACAGTAAACAAACACAGGTCTACACAGGGGCGACGTCTCACTCACAGCAACCTTCTGTTGCTTTAAGGGTAAATTCATTTTTCTCAAAATTTGGAAGAAAACACATAAACCGTCCGCCGGTCATTTTTCAGGTTTGCATGAAAGGTTTGCCGGTTTGCATGAAGTACGACAGAACCTCGCAGTACACAGCATGGATGTCAGCCATGCATCCACAAATTTGGATATATAATATAAAAGGGCCGTAATACGTCCTTCCATTTCCCAACCACATGTTGATGCAGCTATCAGGTAATTTCCTAGTTTTGAGCGTTGCCTCATACCTGCCAGCCTCTCTGTGTGAGTGGGTGGAACCACTCCTGAATACTTGCTTTCCCCACAGCTTGCATGTCCAGCAGAGCAACCAGATGATTGGGTTTCGAATTGTCACCTAATGTACATCAGGAGGTGTGAGAGACTAAGGCGTGCGATTACGTGTGAATGAAAAGAGGCTTTAGTTAATGTGTTTAGCATAATCAGGACAAACCTTCAGTTTTTAAAATCCTTGAAGGTTATTTACTCACAAAGAATAGAAAGCTAAAAGTAGCCTCTCATTGTGGAGGTTTTAGAGTTTATTTACTACTGGAGAACCAAGAAAGAAAAAAAAACAATGTAAAGATATATAAAGATATATTTCCTTTAGGTAAACTACAGAGTTGCTCTCTCTGCTGCTTTTGAGTAAACAGATAAACAGTCTAAATAGGTATTTAGGGTTCTATCACTGTAAACATTTTTGTGTAAATGTGTTTCGTTTCGCATTATTTTGCCTAAAGCCGCCTCAGTGCTGCCCCCTTTGGTCAAACAGCAGGATGGCTGTTAGGACAGATGTTTACTTACTTAACACCTGGAATGTCCAACATGTTTGTGAGTCCCGTCCAGTTGATGTCCAACATCTGGAAGACAGAAAGTCAGCATCAGTTTAATTTGATAAAATAAAAAATAATCACCACAAAAATCAGGAAAAGATACAGAGGAAACATTTTCCAAGTATATAACATAATAATTAAATGCGTCTATAATAGTTTGTGCAGGTTAGGATTATTGATTCACACATTCAGTTCCACATAAAGTTCAAGATACTAACATTCTAATAAATACAACAACATTTGATGTTACTTTGTCCTACATTTCAGATTGTATCAAAGTTCTTCAGGCTTGAGTACAGAAATATCTGGCAACCCGATGTATATTAGAGGTTTAACAAGCTTTTACTCTTTGAACTTGAGTGCCTGTAAAAACAAAACAGAGCTGCTGCATGTATAAACTGAGACACTATTTGATCAAGAGTAAAAGTTGATTTGGGGGAGATTTCTCCTCAGCTCCTCGCTGCCTGCAGTGAGTCAGCAAACAGCAGCTGAGGAGCCAAGCTTTTAATTCGATCGATGTGCTAATCAATACAGGAGGGCAGCTCAGGTTCACAGACAGGAAGCACATGATGAAGGGTAAATCCAGTTCTGTCTGCAGATGTTAGTCCAACTATGACAAGAAGTTAAAATAAAGATCAGCGTAACAATAATGTAATTTCTTCTGAAAGTTTCAGACGATCATAATTTAAGGTGGGACTTCATCTGTGGACGCCTTAAACAGAAAATAAAAATCCTCATCAAGTTCAGCTGCAGTTTTAATTCTCTTTAGCAAGTTGAAAACACCCAAAACTTCATCCAGATCCATAAATCCTGCCTATAAAATCCGGCCACACCTCAACATCTGCAGAGAAAAACTGGGTTTAACTCTGACAGAACTTTAACTTAGGTTCTGAACCAGCTTGTTCTCGTTTGCATCACAAGTTGCCAATTATCTCTGATGATGAAACCAAACGCTGATCCCTCACTCTGCACAAAACAAAGGTGTTTAAACAACTGCCATCTTGTTCAGAGCAGGAGCTTATTAACCTGCTTCTCTAACCCAGTTACTGAGCCTTTATAGGAACCTAAACTGGGTCATCTGGGAGGAGGACTGGTTGAAATCCTGCAGGGGGAAAGTGACCTGTTTGAAGAAAAAGAAAAGATTAACGGCAAACAGTTCTTCCTCTGCTCCACCTTTTCCAGGTTTCAGTTCAAGTGACGGGTTCAGAGAAAAGTGATCGCCCTTCCCAGGGAACCCTGGGTGTGAAACAGGAAAATTACCGCAGACACGCCTGCATCCACAGGACTGTCTGCTGTAAACTCATCAAAACTCAGTTTGGAACAATGCAGATGTCACTTCAGTTAAGAAATGTCAGAGTGAAAAAAAAGATCTGCAAGAGAAAACTAAAACAGGAAGGTACAAAACCTAAATCTGGCTTCAGGTGTGGTTCAGCAAAAAAGACAGAAAACACCAGAACTACACGCCTGATGGATCCAACAACTCCAGAGTTAAACTGAACAGAGTTTCCATTGACCATATAACTCTGCAATATTGGAATTACTAAAGTTAATCTGCTCAATAGAAACACGCCAATTTCTACAAAAAAATTTCACGTTTTCAATAAAAAGTTTTTGCGGTAGCATGAGGTGCTTTTTCAGCTGCATACAAATTAATATATTTTGCAAAGCTGCAGTGGAATCACGCAGAGTGAGGAAAATAGAGAGGAAGTTGAACCATTTACCATACTGATCCCTTTTTTCCATTTTTTTTCCAAATTTGAAAAGCAAACTCCAGAGCAGGCCTGCAGTGTTTCAGCCACCAGGCTGTTATTCGGTTCCTGGTTCAATTCAGAACCGGTGAACCGACCCTAACAGGAGTTTGGGTCAGGTGACATTGTTGGCATTTTTGTTGAGAGACCTAATAATACAGAACCTCACTGCTTTATCAGCTGTCTGATTATGTTGTGAGAGATAAGAGAGACAAGTCTGAATGTGTGTCAGTTCAGAGATAAGAAGAGGCAGTGAAGCTTTAAAAGCTTCACCGTCACAAAGAATAGACGGTGAAAGATGTTACTGGGGATCAAAAAATAAAAGCAGGCAACGAAATTATGAAAAAATTGTAAATGTGTAAAAGTCTGCCAGTGTTTGCTTCTATCATGCTGTTGAGAAAAATTACACTAGTTGGCATGAGTCTGTGGTTTTAGAAGTAGGCCAGCTTCACCACAGCGCAGCAAACCCAGACTGGCTCAGGAAGAGGAGAAAACAGATGGGGGATTCCACAGAACAGCAGAGGAAATACTACAGCTAGCGACCCGTTCACGTCAGGCCCAGACCGCGCAGTCACAGTCAAATATAACCAGAACCATGGATGGATTCTGCAGGGCAGTGGGGCTGGATTTTTCCAGGACATATTAAAACTGCAGCAGGCTTCACTTTAACAGTGAAAGCAGATGACAGTCGCTGTGTTTCCACCAAATGTTTTTTTAATTCAGTGTTGCATTAGGAAAGGTTGATGGAAACGGAAAAAATCTAAATCACTTCCTCAATTTTGGAAATAAGGAATGGAAAAAAAATATGTTTGCTTGAGGTGGCTTTTGACTTTTCCAACAAAGAGTTAATGCACTGAAGAGGAGATGGAAACACATCAGCTGAATTAGTTCAGATGTAGTGAACTTCACCATCCACTGCCAGGCCTGTGCCTTACCAGAGGCACAAGACTCTGAGCTCCACCCTCCAACCTGGAGTCCAGACCTCCAGGCTGTGGGACAGAAATCTCCATTTTTCTGACATGTGTCCTCCATGCTAGTTTGTAATTTCTACATTTAACTTATTACAGCCATGGTTGGAGTCACAATCTGGTGAAATTATCTTTGCGTTGCTTGATTGACTCGTTTCAAACCAGTAGATGGAAACACACCAAATTAGACTGGAGAGCGCTTCAGTTTTTGGTGCAGCGCCCCCACAGGCGAGGAGGGGAACAGGTTGCTCAAAGGGTTTGGTTGGTTTGAACTGCAGCAGCTGAAAATGTAACAAATGTAGCAATCAAAGAGATAAACTGGTTAAACCAAGGAGACGGTTGGCTTCCTGGTGAGTCGCTGTCACACCACAGCTGTAATATACTGAAAGCTCAGCATCCTGTCACAACTCAGCAGGCTCACAGGGTGGAGCAGGGAGGAAGAAACAACACCAACAACCAAATACCCACAAACCAGCAACACTGCACTGTGGCTGACGGCTTGTGCTTCAGACTGATGATGGAACATCAGCTACCGGTTGGGTTTTTTAAACCAAAGATGCAAGGGTTTGAGTAATATTTCTTCAGAAACAAAGAAAAGAGCAAAGAGTAAATAAATAAACTGAAACCGCTGTTTGATCGTGTTGATTGAGACTTTACAGTCACCATCTGCAGTGAAACTGTTCTTGCATCATTAGTATTTAAGTCTAAAACTGCAGTTTTGTGGCTTTCAGTTTAGAAAAGTCTCACAGAGATGAGTCCAGTGACAGTATATGATGAGCACTAAACCTCAAATTCAGCATATTGCATGAGTGCAATCTGCTGAAACTCACACTGGTGCACAATTTCATCAGCTGAAGGTGTTATTTTGAGCAGAGTGTGAAAAAACTGTTGATTTTAGCAGAAAACTTCATATGAGCAACTACGTGTGTGAATCATGTGTAATCATACTCTGATTATCTCAAAACATTTAGAACCCAGAAAAATAAAACAAACAAAAAAAGAGATAAAATGTAGGTTACATTTCATAAAAGAAGGAAAAAAGAGTCTCCAAGCGGCTCCTAAGCTGAAGTTTCTACTGTTGGATGAAGGGATGATGGGATAATTTCTTGTTTGTGTTTAGAGCATCTTGATGATGCTTGTTTTCCTCTGGGTGATTCTATCAAACCCTGGATCAGGAAGATAAACCGTTCTGGACCACAGGAAGGAAGACTGCAGTCAGGAAGTGAGGACACAGATAAAGAAAAGATGGAGAAGAAGAGACTCAAGTTGAGTTCATCCTTCTCCAAAAAGACATCAAACGTTAAAGGAAAATTCATCATTTTTTGGACAATTTGTGTCTAGAAAGCAGGTTTGCATTCTTGAAGTGGTCAAACAACGTTAACTCATTTCAACCTGAGGGAGGGAGCATCACAGTGTTATTTAAACTCTGTCAAAGTGAAAGTTATCAAAGACTGAGAGGAGGAATCAAAGTACTCACAGGTTTTTTGAGGAAAAAGACGGACAGGGCTCCGATCAGAGGCATGTCCCCCAGGAGAGGCTCCATCACCACCCTCAGCATGCCATGAAGCTGCAGACAACAGAACATCGTCAAACTGTTTCTGCTCAGGAATTATCACCAAATACTGTTGACTTCTGGAGAACACAAGTCCTATTTATAATAACTAGGTCTGAATTAAGTCTCAGAGTTTGCTGCTATTTCCCTTGTAGAGGTTTTATTAGAGCAGATTGTAGAGTAAGACGAGTTGCATCTGAACTGCTTTTGCTGGTTCAAATATTGATATTTATCTGACCAAAAACGGCAGCAACACAGAGAATTCTTTATGAAGCTGGAAATACAAAACATCCCCTTTTTTGTTCCCTTCTTTGTACTTTGTGGCTTTATCGGCATCCATTTCTCATATAATTCACATATTTTCTGCAACAGTTTATTAACTTTCAAAGTCTGACAGCAAGAAGCCAAACCAGGGGCATTGAGGGATTTTTTTTCTTCGTGCTGCTGTGAGTCAAACCTCAGTCATGTAGACTGCATGTCTGGAGCACCAAATTTGGACATAGCTTCTTGCTCTGAGCAATCAAAGAGCACTTTGCTCATCAAAATCAGTCTGGTGAAAAAGATTGAAGATAGGCATTAGTTTTGTTTATGTCCGTTTCCTCCTGCAGCTCACTGCTGCCTGAAAGAGGGGGCTTTATAAATAATGTGCAACCTTATAATGCAGTCCCACCAGGACGCAGGAGAAGTCTATAAATAAAAGATGTGACACAAGTGAAGAAAATAATGACTCATGGCTGCTGAGAATAATCCAGTCAAGTTTGACAGGCGATGAAAAGCATCCATAGAAACTTTTATTGCAGCTGTGAAATGAACATACGAGGCAGACACTGACTGAGCTGCTGAGAAGCGGCAGTTTCTCTTCTCCCTGCTGATCTCTGAACAGCAAACATGGCCTGATCGCATGCCAACGGCTGAGTGGATAACGTCTGCTTTATCAGACGCGAGTCAACACATTATGTAAAATTCTCTCTGAGGGGGTCACAGATTATTGCAGGGGTCACAGCTAAAGGAATGAAGCAGAGCACAGTCCTGTCTGACTGACAACACGAGTAATGTGGGACAACAGACTGCACAGCTACAAGGCAGAACATAGTTTTAATTTTAAACTTAAAAATTAGTGGTGGGACTCAATTCTAATAAAAATAAACAAAACTTGACAAAATAAGCAATTACTTTCAATTCAAAAACCCTTTTTTCTGCTACATTTTTGAATAAGTATACATCTGAGCTCAGCAACAAAGATATTTATTGTTTTTATTCTATTATTTATATCGGTGGAAAGTGCTTTGTCGTCCATTGCTGATGTTGCTTGTGCGTCAGATTTATGGGCGTACCAGAAACACACAAATACAAACGTAAACGTTTGCGTAAAAAAATATTTTTGAACGAGTCAAAACCTATGTAATTAATTAATCAAAATTAACACGTTATAGTCAAAGGAAAAAATGACTTAAGAGCATCTTTTCTATCTGTAGACCTACAAATATTTATCATGTTGACTGAAAATATTAATATTTACCACAGTTCATTTTCTACTTCTGTTTAAGATTCATTATATATCCAAACTGTGCAGGAACCTTTTCTCCTAAATATATTTTACGTTTCACAACACATTGAACTTTTCTTTGATGCAAACTGTGATTTCTGAGTTATTTACAGAGACTTTGGGGAAATTTTAACGGAAAGTTTTAAAAACAAATCAGTCGTACCTGTATGCTTTTGATTCCAGCCCTGCAGTAAAACTTCTTGATGTCGATGTCGATTTCTGTGTTACCAACAAAACTAAAAGTAAAAATGGGAGAAAAATGAGCAAATTAAACCTGTTAATAGACAAGACAGTAGCTAAGGGAAATAGATATGCTGTGCTTTTTTAACAGAGATAACAAAAAGCAAAAATAGTTATTAGTAAAATAAGTGTTGCCTTCACTTGTGTTTCATGTCATATAACTTCAGCCCTACTGGCCTTTGATTTTACACCAAGCTGACTTTAATCTAAATTTATTGGGACTGATGTTCTGTTTAGTTTTACTCTGCTGCAGACTGGTTGGAAGGATCTGCAGGCTGCGTTTCTGCTGTTAAAACTACAAAAGCAAAATAAAATCTTGTGTCTGCAGCATCATGGTGAGTTTGTGAGTGTAGGAGGGAGAACTACCTGATCTGCAGGTCCATGATGACCTGCCGCTTGTCCACATTTTCTGTGTAAACCTTCACCCCGTTCACTCTGAGTGGCTGCACACACACACACACACACGCAAAGAGAAAACAAAAGGTGAACGTGAGCAAATTATTTCTCAGATGTGAGGAACAGTTCTCAGCTCAGGTGAATAATCAGCAGCTTTTCTTAAGAGAGTCTGCTTCTGAAAGCTTCTGATGTTCAGCAGCACACAACAAAAATGCAACAACAGAAAGATTAAACAGCGACTGAAGATTTGAAACAGTTACTGTTTATTTCAAAGTCTCTGCAGACGCTGGAATGCCTTTAATCTTCTCTGATGTTTTGAATACAGAGAGGGAAAAAAATCAAGAAAGTCAGAAGAAAAATAAGATCTTTGGTTCTGCAGATTAGAGCACAGAGTAATTCAGCTCTGTATGAAGTTAATCTTTTTACAAACTTCCAAAATTTAAGAAAAACATAGAAACAGCTCACTGTATTACATAGACAGGTATCAGAAATGTAAATATCCAGTTTATGTTTTCTACTGGACATATTTTTGTAAAAATCAAAAGAATCTGAGGGTATGATCTATAAATCTGATCTAATAAAACTTTATTCTGCTGCAAATAAGATTCTGACGACGGACATGAACTTCACAAAACCACCCAGAAGAAACAAAGCCTTCGCTTTAGGGTGATATTAACTGGAATCAGTGAGCAGAGTGGTGACTCCGATGTTTTGAAGCCTGACTGTTTGCTCCCTACCTTGTCTCCCATGTCGACCTTGGTGAAGCAGAAGGTGCTGAGATGGGGGTTGGCTCCCTTCACAGCCGGCTCGATGGTCTCCCTGAACAGTTTGTCCACAAACTGGCAGATGAACGGCCACATCTGCTTCACCGTCTGCAGCAAAGCAGAGAGAAAAGGAAAATTAACTCAAAGGAACCTTTCTTCAGCCCTAATATTCACATCCAATCCTGTTCCACCCCATTGATTCTCAGTCACATGTTTTTTTTTCTTCCACAACAAACAGAAGCTCCACAGTAAGTAGCAGGCACTACACAATACGCACAGTAGCTTCTTAATGTGCCATTTTCTTCTTTTGCAATCATGTTCAATATTGTTTTGGTCTGTTACATGAAATCCTAATCAAATAGATCAAAGCTTACAGATTTAACATGACAAAAAGTGGAAAACTGCAAGGAGTGTGAATACTTCAGCAAAACTTTGTGTTTGTAAGTGCTTTGATGATTTACTTTGACATTTATAAAATAAGTTAATTTGTTTTAATACCTTTCATCATGCAATTTACACCTAAACTGTTCATAACAAATACATGGAAGAGTCCAATAATGTTATTGATAGAAAGTTTTAGCGCTTAAGGTTCTAAAGCATGTCTGCACTTACTGGGTGGGAGAAGAAAAACAACTAAATCGTGAACACTGAAGTTCTCCCAGTCCACACTCTGTCATCCTGCAGGAACATCTCAGGTAACTTCTGCTAATGGTGTGATTTAAGGAGCACAGATCACCTTTTAAAGGTCCTGGAAATCTCCTCTGAGTGCTTACACAACATGTATAATTTAGCATCACCATCAATTTGAGTGTTTGGGTGCTGATCATGTAATATTCTGGAAATAAACAGTGACAGTCAGCGAATCTCTTCCAGGAACTGATCAGATTCTCATGTCTCTGTAACTGGGACGGGGTCCCTCAGGGCTCTAGGATCGGATCCCTTTTTAAACCCTCTCTCACCACTTTGGCCTGCTAATAAGAGATGATGAGGAGTAACTGGTGGATGTCTGTGTGTGCTGGAAACAAAAAAACAAACAACAGAAGCTTCTATCGGTACCTTATTGAGCCACTCCACTCGCTCCACATCTGGATAATGAACCTGGAAGGAAACAGAAAGGTTAAAGTTAGAATCAGTGAACTGCTGGTCCTTACTGGACCTCAACTCTTTAAAGTCTCTGTCTCAATATTTGTTGAATTCATCTGAGTCCCAAGACTTAGTGACTCTATTCACATCTGGCACCAACATCTGTTCCAGACAATCCGACACACTCCAGACGTTTTGATGACGGTTTCCCTCCTGCTACCGTTGGAGGAGAACTAACGCACCCGATCCGTATCAGTTCAGCAGTCCAAACGCTAAAACGTTAAAATGCCCCGCCCACTGACCTGACTAAACAATGCTGCAAATACATTTGAAGCAGAGAACATTGTAAGAGTTTTAAGTTGCAAGTTCTAGAAAAACTATTCTTTCCTTTCCCTAGAATTTAAAAGTAGAATCCAAATCCTAACCAGTAGGTTTTATTGTGGTATGTAGAGTCATGATGCTCAGTTGACAGCTTGCCTAATCATAGAACCCTCCCAAAAAAAACATTGAGGTTCAGCGCCGGGGCTTGTGGGATATCTGTGACAACTGAGACAGGCTGATCACGCTTCCAGAGTCTCACAGGCTGCCTGTGCAGCAGCGGACAGCCAGGAGCGACACGGCTGTTACATAACGCACACACTCTGACAGGAGCCTGCACAAGTTTATGTTTATAAGGGAGAAGAAAAAATTTATTTATTTAAAAACACCAACATCTCCACACAACCGAGATGCAGCTGGGCTTTTCTGTCTTCACTTCAGCAATCAGCACAGACAGACGACCTATCAGCCGATGGTTGTCATGTTTTATATTAATAACCGAAAGTTATTCGCATCTTCTTTCTGGGATTTTCAACAGAAATTATCAAGGACAATTGTTCTTAAAGCTGCCAGTAATGATTATATTAGTAATCCATCACTCTGATGATGATAGATATTGGATAAGGAAAAAAAATGGGCACAGTCAGCAGATTTTTGATTTAAACAGTTAAGTTTTTTTTTTCATTTTTGCACAACATTAGGAATACATAAAAAGATGCATATGAACAAATGATTCAAACCCCTTTTAAAGGAAGAAAATTAATATTTTATTGCCTAAACTGAAATAAAATAGCACACATTCAGTGAATCTGAATCAGATAAGGATTAAACTATGCCGCTTGAGCAGTTTTGGATAAAGTATATTTACAGACAAAGGCGTTTATATATATATATATATATATATATATATATATATATATATATATATATATATATATATATATATATATATATATATATATATATATCTGCTTTGGCTTAATTAGTTGATTATTGCAACAATCAATTCATTCCGATTAATCTGATTAATTGTTTCAGCCCTAATTGTTTTGTAACTGTATTTTCTTCTGAGGTGTAAAGTGTAGTAAAAGGTAAAAATCACATAATGTCTCAATCACAATCACCTTTGATAATGAACAGAAGAAAGATTTTTATGAAAAGTGACTTTGAAGCATAAATTAAGGTTGATATTCCTGAAGTCAAAGTTAATTATCTGCTGTTTTTTTTACCTACTTAAAACTGTTAATGGGGCTGTAAGTATACAGGTTGGACTTTAATTACTTTACATATAATACATAAATAAAACAAGCTGCTGCATGAATCCTCTCAGGCTAACAGGCTCCTGTGACCCAGAGCGACACACGAGGTCAATCAGGAAGTACATGCAGTGTGACTCACATGCACAAAGTCATGCATCCAAAACTTAAACAAACAACCCCACACTGATGATGACATCATCATCATCACATGGTGATTATTTCAGAAATTACATACTAGCCTTTTAAGTTTATTGTGATGTAAACAAAGAAAGCATAGAAACGATTTAATTGTAAATCATCTATTCATATGGAATAGAACTGAACATAATACAAGTTTGTTGAACTTGTAAAGGAAAACATCTAAATGTAACTGTTGTTAAATTGGTATTTATGCAATAATTATGTATCAGGAAGTGGGATGGAAAGCTCACTAAACAGCTGAATGTTTTACAAAAAGCCAAGCAGACCTGAATATACAAAGCTAAAGGAAGAAGAAAATAATTAGTTCTCATTAAATCCAACTGACTCCAGGAACACAGGGAAGTCAAACATGAGGTAAAATGCAGCTAAATATGCAAATGAAACACAAATTCCTGTGTGTTGTGACAGTGTGTGTTCCTGGAGGTTCATTAAAGGTTAAACATGAGGGGAAGCTGCTGCAGAAATGTTGGTTCAGCCATCTGTCAAGCAAGCGTCTATGACATAAAGAGAAATGGTTCAGGTACATGGCTAAGGTGTTAGATGAGACAATAAAATACTAAAGCTAAAACAACAGCACCTGACAAGCAGCGGCATAAAGTAAACGGTTTATTTTAGGTGCAAACAAGACTAAATGATTCAGCTTTTAGAGGAAAATGCAGAAAACAGATGAAAGAACTTAAAATATAGACATGCAGAAATGATTTGGGGAAAAGGGTTTATGACCATTTCCCACAAATGTGTGAGAAATATTTAACAGTATCTCCATGTTTTCACAATCCAGCGATCGTAGAAACTCATGTAAAATAAACAGATCCTTGCATTTTTTCTCAATAATGCATAATCGCAAGCTTATTGCTACTTTTCTACAAAAATGCTAGAGAATATTTTGTTTTCGTGACACTAACTCCCACATGAACATGGCAGCATTTCTTCATGTCATTTTGTAGTCCGTGATCAAAATGGAGAGCAGCAGAAATGTAGCTATTTAAGTTCTTTAAAGAATAAAAGCGTTTGTGTGCAATCTCTCTGCTTCTTTTTTCTCTGATCTTGTTTTTTAATACGTAGATTTGGAAGGGGTTTAAAAAGGAAGAAATAATGGAAAATGCCTTGCAAATATTTCTAACCTATCACTGTAAGATACATTTTGCAATCAAAATTAGTGCTTTTGATTGCAAAATGAAAATCACAAAAACAATCGCAAAAGTTGCAAATTTTCATCCCATCAAATTCAGTCTTTAAAGTAGGGCTGAAACGATTCCTCGAATGATTCGAGTACCTCGATTACTAAAATTCCTCGAGGAAAATTTACCTGCCTCGAAGCTTCGTTAATTTATGTTTTATTAGTTAGCGCACCATGTTCCGGCCGGGACTTCATTTGCGTTGCGCGGAGCTCTCACTTCCGCCTCTGAGTTGTTGACAAAAGCTAAGTCTCAGCGGCATAAAGTCCAATCTTCAAGATTGGCCCGTGGGGATTTTATTGATTGATGATAATGCCCGACTTTTTATCGTTTTTGGGGAACCAATAAGCATCCTTAAAATGACTGGGGGATGCCTGGAGTACGGCAGCATTTCTCCTCCGGGGCTGCTGGTTGAAAGCGAACGGCGGGAAGAGCGCTGAGGTGAGCGGATAGCCTGAACAGGGCGGGCGGCTGAGTAGCTGATGCTTACCGTGTAAATGTAGCTTTACCGACGAACCGCACAATAAATTTCATATCCCGGTCTGAAGAAACGGGTGGCGGAGCGCATCGTACATGGCTGGTAGATGAGTTTCTGAGTGTGACCAGTGAAGGTGTCGTAAATATCCCGTATTGCTTCCCCCGTGTTCGTCCCCCGGTCTAACGGTTCGTCAGTCCGCTGGTCTATTTCCTCCCCTCCACCCCATCTTACGTTCGTTCATTCACCCTCTCCTCCCACTCCAGGCGGCATTTCCCGTATTTTCAAACCCAAAGCGTGACAGGTTAGGTGGCAAGGTGAGTTTAATTAATCTATTAAACTCACTGAAGATGAATACATAAACTAAAAGCTGGATTGTAGACATTTTTTATAAGCATATTTGTGAGCCTGCCTCTTTGTTATTACATTCAATATAATTTCAGATTTTTCTATAACTTTTCTTCTGGTTAACTTAGAAAGTGAGCTATTATTGTTACAGGTTAGTTTTCTAAACTACAAAAAAGCAACTGTTAGGGATGCTCAAATATGAAAAATTGGACTGACATTGATATCTGATAGTAACACCGGTATTATGCCAGATTTACCAATATTTCATTTTAGAATTTTTTTTATCCGATTACTCGATTAATCGTAAGAATAATCGATAGATTACTCGATTACTAAAATATTCGTTTACAACAGCCCTACTTTAAAGTAAATCTGCAGCATGACTTGAGTTGCATCTGAATTAATCAGATGCAACTGAAACTATATCAAAATAGGTTTAGAAACTATCCTGTGGATAAAGGGAACTGAATTCAAAATCAACTCAAGTACCTTCTCCAATTGTGAAGCATGGTGGTGGAGTAGTAGTGCAATCACTCAAGAACTGCATATCGAAGTATTCTAGAGTCAAACATGAGGCGATCCGTGCAACCCGTATCAATATTGGGACAATAGTCTCTGAGAGAGCAGAACATTTATAAAAGAATGGCTAAAAAGCTTAAAGGACTGCAAGTCTAGACCTAAACCTGCTGTTATTTCTTCTACCATGACTTGATAGAATGATAAAGAAATACAGAACATGACAAATGAGAGGTTTTACTGCTAAACGTTGTTCTAAACTGTTGTCTTACGAAGCTTAATGTGAAAATAAAAGACGACTCAGATGAAGTCCAGACAACTTGATTCAACAAGTGCTTCATTCTTCAGGCTTTCACAGGTAACAACATGTAAATGTGTTTATTTTTCTCCAGTAATTTATGACCAAAAGTGAAGCTTACAGAGTGAGAGAGCAAGAAAAACAACACATCTGCTCCAAGAACTGGGAGCAAAAATTCAACAACGAACGTTTATTACTTTGAGTCACCTGGGAACCAATTTATTTTTCTTGAATAACTCATAAAACCAGGGACTCAAAATGAAAGAACTTCTGTTTCTCTCAGTAAGGGGCAACCAGGAGAAGCAAAATGATTTATTATAACTCTGGATCGAGTAAAAACCAACTGATCTTCTCATACGAAACTAAAAATGCAAAAATAATCCTTGATTTAACTAGTAAATCTTCCAGTTTGTGTGATAAGTTATATTCTGACTTATCAGATTTAATGTTAGTTGGATAATCTGCAGTGTCCTTACATCATTTAACTCGTTGATGCAGTGCACAAACATGCATTGCTGGATCATGTTTCATGCCTGCAGCAACACACCCACAGCAGCGCAGACCTCCACAGGTTCTGATCCGCAGAGCTGTTTTCTATCCAGCCTCAATTTAAAAAGAACAGGATCAGACTTCAGGCAAAACCATGACTCACTGAAGACTGACTTTTGGGCAGCCAATCAGCAGCAAGCGGGAGCATCTCTATTTGTGCTTCTAATGAGAGTCATGGTTCAGCTATGCACCAGCTGTGTGGAAATCCTACACTTTATTCCAGCCACACCTCCTGCTCAAAAACTGAGAGCGAGAGGAAAGGAGGAGACGAGAGAAAATATAAGCTGAAACAAAAATCTCCTCTTCCCAGCATGGTGACGGCAGAACAAGCTGCTTACGCCTGGTTCACACGGATTTTAAAACTGTCTGGCAATTTTCAAAACCTAAGAGATCAAACACAACAATAAAAAAATGTAACTGGTTTGTGTGGTGTTGAGTTACACAAATCGATTTCCTTCACCAACATTCAGACGGGAACTCTCTCAAAACCTCCCGAGACCCGAAGTGAGTTCAGGGTAAACAAACATGGCCGACTGGGAAGAAGCAATGGCGACAGTTTTTCTCCATCTTTAACAAAGAAATAATGTTACAAAGGTGTCTACAACGTTCACTGGACTTTCTGGGCCTTCATGACAGTTATATGGTCTTTTTTATTTAGAACTTCCCTCCATGTTTCCTTCGCCTCGCTTTCTGATTGGCTAAAGATCACATTCAACTGGCTGCGTTCTCGTTTGTCCTCAGGAATAAAACACACTGCAATGTCAGGCAAAGACTATCCAACATGTTGATTTTTCCCTATTTTAGATAGGAGTGGCACAGATGTCCTTCTAAGTGGATTGGATCTCAACACACAGCATAAATTAAGATTACCTTAATCCCAATAATTTGGGGTGTTCTTATGCTTGTCAGAAGGGAATAACGGGACAAAAATCAAGCAGCCTTTCACACTCCAGCTGCAAAAGTCAGTGAAACTTACATAAGTATATCTTAATGAAAACATGGTTTCAGTACTTTGCAAAAGTATTCAAACCCTTTGAACTTTGCTGCATTCCAGCCACACCCTTCAGTTTATTGGGATTTTAAAAGACAAAGTAGTGCATCACTGTAAAGTGGGAGGAAATTAAACAAGGCTTTTCTTTTCTTTTTACAAATGAAAATCTGAAGTATTGCACAGACATTTTCTTAGTCTTTGAGTTGAAAACATGTTTTTTTTTTGCAGTCTGTAGACTGACATCATCGTCCATTCCTCTTTGCAAAACACCTCAACCTCCGTCAGATTGGAAGGAGAATATTCATGAAGATCAGTTTAAGGTTTTGTCTCAGATTCAGGACTAGGATATTCCAACATTAATATACCTGAATTTGAACCACTTCATCTGTCCTTTAACTGACTGCATCACGTTCCACATGTCTGCTGCACCAACTGAAGAAAGTTCAAGAGGCAATAATACTTTTGCGAGACAAGACAAACAGGCTACTGGGGCCAAATACAGCCCCTTGTAGTTTTTACTGGTTCAAATCAAAGTATTCCTGCACAGTTAAAACACTGAGTAAACAATAGCACTGAAGGCAGTCCACAATAATTTAATATGGCACACACCCTCATTTCAACATGAGCAATGAAGCTGCAACATAAGTCATCTGAGCTGCTGCATGATAATGCAATAGCAACTCTTAAACCTGAGGACTTCTGCAGGAAGGCCGACACCCAATTTACAAAACTATAAGCCGTAAAACTAACATTCAAACCCATTAAATATGTTGCAATCTTTGTAAAAGAGTTTGTGTTTCAATCCATCTGCAGCAGATGGCTTACGTCTGGCTTAAGTTTGGTTTTCTTTAACAGCATAAAAATACATCGGCATGATAAGATTATCAGATAGCAGCATATCAATTCAAGATGAAAACGCAACTTTAAGAGGTCAGGTGAAGTTTAGTTGGTTCTGTGGAAAACCTTCAAAAAGAGTTTCACTCTCCAACTCAATATGTATAAAATAACATAAGGAGAAAAAGAATGAAAGAGAGAAAAGTCTGTCTTAAGTTATGCATAATTTATTTGATATTATTTAAACCCCAAACCAAACAGAATTAAGAATAGTGTTTTTATGCTTTTTCAAAGCAGAAAAAAGGGAGTTTCTAATTTTGATACATTTCATGAACAAGTTTTTTGAGTGTCTGACCTGCAGATCACCAATCTATACAAAACTGATCAATTTAAATCACTCATTTACTATCAACATTTAACCTGTACTAAAAACTGAAAGTGAACTACTATCTAGCCAGATACCAATCATCAATCTAAAATGCAATCAGTCCAAACAAAAGTCAATTAAAAATACAAAAACATGAGAAAGAGGCATCGTCTTCTTCACAATGATGCAGGTATTAGCAACGAAAGAACAAAAACACCCATGTCCACTTTTGATGAGAATTAGCCAACATCTACAAAACAGAACATATAATATTAACATGCAGACTTTTCATTATTCTGCTTAAAATAAAGCACAAAGAAAGAACAGTGGCCTTCCATTCTAACAGATGCTTTCCTGGATGAGATCTGCTGTTATTAAACTAAATACTTTATGTTTAATGCTGCAGGACATTTTCCAGAAACAATGCCAGGCCAAACATTTACTTGCTTTCGCCAATGAACAAATAAAAACAGGACATAATCCCATTAAGACTCCATTGTAACCATTGAAAACCCCCAACTTCACGTTAATGCAATCACCCATACAAAATGTTATACCTGTTGGTTGCAAAAATGTCACATCTCCACTTTCTTTACAGTAAAACATTCTTTATCAGTTTTCCAATTAATATTAACAGCTCTTAAACATCATGACTTAGTATAAAGATTTCTAACCAGATTTGAATTAGTTTCTAAATTTTGCTAATCTGTCATTTAAGAAATACGTTGTCAATTTTAAGACTTTAAACTTAGTTTTCTACTGCAAACTACTTTTTTAACTTCAAACTAAAACATCAATCAGGTAAATTGACACTTTCTACGTATCGAACAGTAAAAAAAACATTTATAAAAAAAACATTTATATCATGTTTATTGTGTGAAATGAGCTTAACTTTAGCATCAGTGTTACCATTATTATTGACATCAGAATCATTTAGTTTTCATCTTACTCATAATGGCTGCTGTATTAAATGATTACATGACTAATCTGAATACACAACACTAAGCAGAGTGAATACTCCAAGTACTTTCAATTAGCTTCATGCTAATACTTGAAGTTCATAAATGATAATATTGTTGTTTTGAGACCATTTTCAAATAATATAATAGTAATGGCATAATAATTCAAGTTTGCCCTCCCAATGATTCATGAACTTTAATGTCTAACAAGCATTTAACACTGAAAAAAATAATAAAATGAAAAAAAGGGGGCTAGGAAACACTAGCCCCTTTTCTGAGGCTTAACTACTTCATTAAAACATACATTTTAAAGTTTAGTTGAAGGAAAAGAAAAAAAACTAAACTTAAACTTCAAATACAATGCAAAGAATATAGAAAAATCTCAATCTTTCGGCTTATGCAGCTCGTCAACATTTTTCATTTTTCATCTAAGATCATCATCATCTCTCCCACTTCTAGTCATACTGGTTGTTTCCTCTCAACGCTGCAACCGGCTGATTCTCCACCTGAGACTAAAGGTAGTTTGACTGGATTTAAATGGAAACCAGCTCCCAGGAAGGCTTACTAAGCCTATTTGGCTCCAGGGATGAATAGCAACTCACTGCATCACAACACAAAAGGCCATCTGTTTCAACAAGGACACGATTGTTCAGTAGATTTACTATTTCTCACACACTGATATTTTAGATGTGCTACACCATGGGAGGTGCTAAAGGACAAAAACAGTTATGTTTAGGCATGGTTTCACTCAAAAGAAAGAAATATTCTTCTACAAATTCAAAAGATGACGACAAAAATGTGCAGATTAAACACTTGTAGGTTAAAGTAAAAGAGAGGCTTTAACATTGTTTCCATTCCTCCTGCAGAGCGGCGCAGAGAGCAGCCCAGCCCTTTGGCACTTCAGAACGTGAGATCTCCACCCAGGCCGTGTCAGACCAGTGCACACATATGAAGAATGGAAGAGGAGGAAGAGGAGGAGGAAGGAGGAAACCGCTCCACTACTTCACTGCTGCTGGTTGTGAAAACAGACTCACTGTTTCCTTCAAGGTTAACACCAACGGTGGAGGGAACAAAAAGGGGTTTCACCAAAACCGTTCTATTCACCGTCAAGTCACGCCCAATAATAACTCATCTCAACCAAACTCCTCTGACTCAGACTCGCCTCAACTCCACTGTAACTTTAAGAGAACAGGATTATTTAGGACATTGCACCAATTTAACCCTTAGATGTCTGAATTAATTCAGCCAATTTTGAATATTTCTTATTTTATCTTCAGCTCAACTACACCCATCAGACCACACTTCACTTAAACCTACTTTATTAACATACTGAACACAAAAAACATCAAAACTTAAATTAAACCACCAACTTAAGTTAAAGTGGAAATTTTTAGGGGGTTTTCCTTCCACAATATTTATATTAAATTAAATTCAGTTTATTTATATGGCAACAATTCAAAACACGTCTTTAACGGCATCTTTCACCTAAAAATACATCGGCATAATAACAATTTCTGCTTAATGAACCATATGGGGCCTTAAGCAGAAATAGTTTTGGGGCCCATTCTGTTCAAACCATCAGCACCATTAACAGTTTTTCAGTACAAATGTGGGGAATCCTGGGAGAGGGGCCTTTAATTTGCTGAGATGTGTTTATAGACAAACCAAATCTCAGACACAAACAAACTACATGAACAACAATCATCTCTATGCTAGGACTGTACAAATTCTTTAAATGTTAAAACATTTTGGATTATTGATACAGAAACCATCAAAAACAAACTAGATATCTATGCACCTGAATAAATAAAGTAAATTCAAGCTATATGCTTTTACAGACTTCTTTTATGCTTCAAATTTCACCACAGCATTGCTTTTTTTTGGAGGAAAAGGAATAATTGGGGCAAAGTTCTCTCAAGGTTTCAGAAATATGCTAATTTGTTCAGTCTGAGTTGTGTTTGGATGCGTCATGGTAACAACAGAAAACATAGTATTGGTTCAGCCTGCAGTCTGTAGTTTACCCGTCTGACTTCATTCCTCAGACTTCTGATACTCTGACCAGATAGCTTCTTCATTTCCTACTATAAAGTTTAGTCATCTAACTCAACATGTCTCATGAAATGAACCACATCTGAGCACCAAAAGCTTTTTATATGTTTAAATTATTAGAGTTAACCAGCTTGTTTCCTTCAGTGATCACATGAACAACATTCCTGTTATGCTCCTCTGGTTTTCCAGCCTTCTGGTTAGTAATGATGAAGAACAGCTGAAACTGAACTACTTTCTAAAGCTTGACTGTGAATCTAACTCTATATTCTTCATTTCAGAGTTGGTTTAAGAATTTGGAGGACAATTAAAGCCAAACTTAAAAAGCTGCAGAACACGACCAACAACCTGGAATGATAAAAACTGAGCCACCCTTTGTTTCTACCACAGCAGAACATGAAAGAGCCGTTCACTGTGAACTTATTTTCTAAGTAATCAAAGTGTGTCATTACCTCAGACTGTGCTGCTGCACACACTGCTGATCAAATCTCATTCCAGGAATATTTGCAGGGAGACGAGATCAAGTCCAGTGAGAATGAGGCCACTGAAATACCATCAGAACTGCTTCACTGCTCACCTTTCCACCAAGAGGGAGTTTATTCTGTATCACACATCTATGCTACCACACTATCTACGTCGCTTTCTTAAACCACTGGGTTCGTTATTTTTATGTCAATCCATCATTTACTGGTGCAACTGACACCATGCAAGAGTTTCTCATCAAATAAACTGAGGTTTCTGTCAGTTTTTAAATAATAATAATATATTCAATTGCATTTAATTTTCATGAACAACCTGAACAGGGGAGTGGACATCAACCAGATAAATACATGTAACGTTTTCTCCATAATGAAAAAAAAAACTAAATTAAAAGACTGCCTTAAGTTATGAGCTATTAATCTGCAGTGGCCTGAACTTAATCTCATAACTGCGTTCAGGTCAAACTGTGGGATGCAGATAAACTAATACTGAGGAAGACTGAACATTAAGTTCTGCTTGTTGATAAAAATTAGATTAACTAATTACTCCATTACAAAACCTTGAACTAGCTTTATAAAATTCGACTACAAATAAAACATCCGACAGTCATTTCAGAGATTTCCAATTCTGTATCAACTTATTAACCTGAACACCAAAAAAAGATAAAACATTTACATTCTGTGCAGAGATACAGAGTGCCTTATTATACGATGAATGGATTTTCCAGCAGATATTAACCAGATCCACATCATATGAACTAATATGGACTTGCCTCTATTCTTGTATGCATTTTGGTTTTTTTAATGTCTTCACTGCTGTTTGAACAACAAACTGCCCCCATAATAAAGTTTACTTCACTAATTAGATGATTTTATCAAACATTGATTAAATTCATGTAATTTTACGGTCAGGATAGATAACTCCCCTCTTGATTCCAACATTTCAGAGCGTACAGGCCCAGATGTGAGCAGACTGTGTGAAAGTGTCATGGGGAGCTGTGAGGTCAGTGTAACAGAGGTGAAGCAGATACAGTATCTTCTGCGAGGACAGCGAAGGCTGAGTGTCGTTCAGGGCCAAAGTTCACCTCATGTTAGATGAATCAACTCCTTAAATTAGGAAAACAATGAGCTGACCAGCAGCTCTGTCTGATTTCATTAAAAACGCTGCAGCAGGTTAACACCTCTGTGAACTACATCCAGCGAAACAGTAGTCAGCGATTTTCTCTCCTCTGTTATGGCTGTAATTGATGACCATCATATTTGTGCTGCTGTGGGCTTATAACATAAAAGATGGAATCGTTCAATCGTTCAACCTGCTGCACTGATAAAGAAACTTCATTTTAAAGACTCACACATTTTGTCATGTATTTCTCTTTAACGTCACTTATTTTACTCTTAAGAAATCAGACAGATGTAATACCTGACGATGTACCAATCCCCTTTTTTCACTTCCGATACCTGAGGTTCAGTTTCGGCCGATACGGATCCAATTCAGAAAAACAGCACTTACTTTAAAAACAGACATAAATGTACTGACTTACAAAAGTATTTGATGACTCCACGAGTGCAGACTGACTAGATCTGCCCTTATGGATTGGGCACATTGACACTGATATCCGCTCTAAAATATTTTTAAAATTGTGACTAATACAGATATTAATACTGAATCACTGCAGCTCTAATAATACCACCTAAAAGAGCTAGTAAGATGAGAAAATAAAATCCTAATGAATCGACTCAAACGACCAAAACTTTCCACTCCAACATATCTGATCTTTTATGCACACGCCCACTTCACATACATTCCTGCATTCTCAGCATGCAAGGAACTGGTACTGCATGCCATTTGTCATTATGAAGAAAAAAATGACAGCAATGTGGAAGATGTGTGTCCAGTCGGCTTCCTCCTCGTCCATTTCATAAGCTTCACTGCACACAGACATGCAGCTATGACAAGAATGGCAGAAATTACAGTAGAGTGAGTCCTGAAGGACAGCTTCAAGAGTTCACTGGCTTTTAATTGCATTTCTAACAAGGGAAATTAAAATAAAGCAGTTAATTATCAGTCAGGCCAACAAGCATATTAATGACTGAATTTCCTGATGTTGCTGATTTGTTTTTCTGTTTTTGCTCCTAGATGTCACCAGAGTAATTTTTCTGGAACACATGGTCTGGAAAAATGTCAGATGAAATGTCAACAAAACCTAAAGCGACACTTTAAGCTGTTTTAGCATGTATGGAATTATGCAGTCCAACCTAATTTTAGCTTTTATTGCTAGCTTTGTTTTCAAAAGCAACAATAACGCCTGTCACAAAAACACATTTCCTGGACAATAAACTAGTCCAGAAATTATTGTGATAAATGATAATATTGTCGTTTTAAGACCATTTTCAAGCAATGTATTGATAATGGCACAATGATGTAAATTTGCCTTATCAAAGACCAATAAACTTTAATTTTGCTAAGAACTGGAAGATAGCTTAAATTTCCAGCAACTAAAAACAATAAATAAAACGGCAATAAAAAACAAACACAACCAAACCCTATAGAAAATGAATTATGAAGTCTATGTAAACAAAATTGCCCTTCAAAAAATATTAATCATCTAAATGAAAATTATCGAGCTCATTTTAATTCATCTTGTGACTAATTGATTAGTTATGGAAATTATGGAGTTACTAGTCTGGACAGATTATGACTAAAAATCCCTCTGGGTGGAAAATCTTGCAGAAAACAACAACAAAAAAAGCATTCATATGAAGTGCTTCATGATAAACTAAAGGTAGTGCCCACTTGAAGATTTAAACTAATATATATTTACATTTAGTGAGTTTATCATCAATTTAAGAAACGTTAAGTGTCTACGGATCAGATTTTGATAAAAAGAAGAAATGATTTCCTGTTGATTAACAGATCAAGAGGTAGACTGACTCGGATTTCATTTTAAAACAAGCAAAAATATTGACTTCCTCACAAAGAAATAACAGATTTCTGATATTATCCTTCTTTTGTGTTGGACAAACCAGTGATTGAACTAGGACGTCTTATTCTTAACAGACTTAAAGAGCTACTTAATACCAAGTCCAATCTGGCGTAAGAAGGTAAAAATGAGTCTGTTAACCATGGCTGAGATTCTGCTCCTGATCCATTTGATGCATTGCCACATTCCTAAGTAAAGGCAACAAAACACTGATAGGATCAAACCAGGACTCACCCAGGGTGGCAGCTCCGTTGCTGGCAGACTCTGCCTCGCGGCCGTATCCTTGTGATCTAGGAACGCCAAAGCCCGGTTTATCCTGTAGTCCTTGCTGCCATGGTTCTTCCTCCAGTAAAAAAGCATGGCGAGTCCAATCAGAACCCAGCTGAAGCTGAACTCAAAGTATCCCAATATGTAGATGGGGAATATGATGGCAAATGTTTTGGCAAATTTAATCCACATTTGAGAGACGTCGGCCAGTGAAGACGGCTGCTCCTCTTCCAGCTCCTCCGGGGCCAGAGGCGGACCCGGTGGCGGCGGTACCTGGTTCCCACTGGGCGCCGGGACAGGTCCATTTGCCCTGGTGCCTGGTCCTGCAGTACCCTCCATCCTGTTGCTCATTTCCTCACTGTAAAGACATTTTTGACAGTGATTTTTAGGGGAGCCTTTCACAATATTATCACAAGGATGTGGAGTCGTCCTCAGACAGGACGCTCTGATAGGGTGGTGACAGCGCTTTGGCACACCGCAGAGGCAGACAGACAGAGCTGTCATGGGCTGGTGAAGAGCTGCAACACTGGCAGCCAGCAGGCTAAACATAGCGCTAAATAAACTGGCTGGAATTAGAAATGAAAGAAGAAGGTTATGACTTTGATTTGAATATTAGAGGAGGATTTCAGGGCTCAGAAAACAATGAAAACAATGTAAACAAGGGAATAAGTGTGAGACAAGACATTATTATTGCAGCAGGTATGAAGCTCAACTGTCTATTAAAAAGAAGATTGTTTAAGCTGCTGCAAAAATAACTGGCGAGGTTATTTTTGCTGATGGGTAGAGCTGGAAAGTAAATAAAATATTATAGATATGGCAATAGATGAATATCACTGAACCGCACAGCATTCTGGGCAATGTAGGCAGAGGAAAGGCAACCTATCACAGCCAGCTAGGTAAGGTTGGTGGCATCAACTGATGCTCTGTGGTTACCTAGCAACTCACTCACTCTTTGGTTACCTAGCAACTCACTCACTCTTTGGTTACCCAGGAACAACATGTTGAGCAACTTGCACTGCAGCAGTTTAAGGTTTTACCACTGTGTCTTCTCATAACTGATTAAAAATTTAAAAAACAACAGTGTGGATAAAAATAATTCAGAAATCGCATTTTCCAAAACTGGATTTAAAAAAAAAAGAAGCAACAAACTTCCCCTCTCTAAAGTGTAGCTATTATACTAAACAAATGTAAGTTTTTTAATGAATTGCTTCTTTAAATTTATGACAGAAATTATTTAATGGCAAAGAAAGAATTGGTCAATCACATTGACTATTTGATTATTATAACTTTTGGCACATCTTTAAACCAGTGTTGTGAAATCCAGGCCTCGAGGGCCGGTATCCTTCAACATTTAGCTGCATCTCTGTCCAACACACTTAAATCAAACCTGAATTACCTCCAGCAAGCAGTCAGGCTCCACAGAGCTCTGCTAATGGCCCAGTTATCTGATTCAGGTGTGCTGAAGAAGATAAACATCTAAAAGATACCAGGCCTTCAGGACTGTTGACATGCCTGATGTAACAGATATCTGACCAAGATGAAACATGAACACATCATCTCTATTTAAAATATGATCATAAATTCAGGTTGACAGCATCAAAACAAACTGTTTCACATTTTCAACACGAGTTTGCTGTATACATGTTTTTTTGTTTTGTTTTGTTTTTAAAAAGTTTGACCTAAATAGCTGCATGGTGATAACTCTGTTAAGTAAAAATAAACATCAGATGCAATAATGAATTCAAAAATTGTTTTTATATGCCAAACGTAAATGAATATGGCTTGTAGAGATTTAAATTAATAGCACTGTCATAAAACGTTGGAATGTGAAAAGTCACCTTTGCTATGTATAAATTAAAAAGCTTTATAAATACCACTGTTATAAATCTATGGTAGCATTTGCCATCTAGAAACTCTACATCCTATAAACTCATTTGAAGCTATTAGCCTGACTTTTATTTAAAATCAAACTTCCTTTAAATAAAGTTTGATACCCATAAAATGCTGTTTTCATATATTGTTGTAAATTGTTATTAAAACAAGCTTTCTTCTGCACATGCCAGGCATAAGGAAATTGATCAGAGTTTTTTTTTGAGTATGCCCAATTGTAACTTTTTTGTTGCTACATGTTTTCATTAAATATCTCCCACACACCGTTTACTTGTAAAATATTTCAGCTGCATTGATTTTAGCAACAATAGCACACATAGATGTAGTTCTAAAGAAGAACAGGGCTGACTTCATCAACTACTTTGAGCCAGGTAGCTATAAAAGTCAAATGCACTGGCTAATGTATTCCAGTAAGGTGATTTACAAGTTTCAATATTTCCTGCAGATCTGCCACTCCACCCATTACTTCAGTCAAAAACGACACCAGAGGCAGACAGATGGAGTTAAAATAAGCCCAGGCTGTGCCTAAAACATAAAAGGTGGAGTCTTTGCAACTCAAATGTTGTCAATGTTTTCAAACACCAGCTGATCGGCTGGCTTCTTGTACCTTTTGTGATGTCATCTACATGTGTTCAGTGCACTTAATAAAAAGATGTATTTTGTGAAGTCCTGTAATCCTCCTTAGCTAATTAATTATTCCACAGCATGTTGTTATTAAAAGTCAACTTCATCTGCTGTCATGGCATCTAAAAAGTTTTAAAAAGGACATTAATAGTGAAATTACTTGCAGGAAAACTATGCAGGCCATTCGGTTAAATTCGGTTTCAATAATAAATTCCCAACTCTTTTGGTTTGTTTAATATTTTAACTTTGAAAAGTCTCTCACCTCATTCCTCTACCATTACTCACTGTAACGAATGCTCAAAGCTGTTATGAAAGCAGATATTTTACCAACATATTTAACGTTTTTTTAGGGTATGTCAAAGCCGAATCAAATGAAATAGAATAATTAATAAATTTTTTATCAACAAACCACTTTTGACGTGTCCAAATTTGATGTTTGATATTATGTATCTTAACTGGAACAGTTTTTGAACCGAGTCCGCCGTGACGACACAGTGACACGTATGAAGGCACTTCACCGGTGTTACGTACAGTAAAAAAAAACAACTACTTGTTCCTCAACGGCTAAAACTGAGCAAACAGCCCACTCACCTATATCCTCCAGCAGCATTCGCTCTATCCGAAACAAAAAACAGGGAAAATTCAATCGAGCAGCTGCTTCCTCTGCATGCCGACCAGCTAAACTCCGACAGCCCTGTTCCCTCCTCTGTTCATCCTCCAGTCTGTGAAGGAGAGCCGTCCGTCTCAGCAAATCTGCAGGAAGCTGTCATCGCGAGAAAACAGGTCACCGACAAGGAGGGAGCTTCAAACAGACCCAGCTACAACAGACGCGGGCGCCATCTGGTGGCGGAACGTAACAGTCACGTTATCCAAACGAGTCAGCTCATTTTTATCCATTCATGGCGGAACGTTCAGTTCAGCGAGGCTGGTGTAAAAACATCAGAAAGATGGTTTGACTATATTTAATGAGAGAAAATATTCAGCTGATGCCAAAATTATGTAGCGTATTAATATAAGTAAATAAAAAAAATCACTATTCTAAGTCTGAAATGAGGTTTAATCATCCCTAATTTACATTAAATTGTGTAAAAAGTTGTGATCAAAATGGAAAAAGTCATTAATTCGGCATTTTTTCTAGAAAATTGTCTCCAATAAATATTCTTTGATCACCATTCCACATTTGAATTGTAATTAATCCAATAAAAGCACATTTAGGTGCCACAAAGCAGTGTCCTTTGCTTTGAAATTAAAGATAATGCATGAGTTATTTTAAAGACAAATACATTATATTGTACCTAAAAAGATTAGAAAATTTACATTTGGTGGTAGTACTGCTTCCCTAATTAAATCCAAATCAATTTATAAAGCATATTTAAAAGCAACAAGTAAGTCAAAGTTCTGCACACGCTAATAAAAAATATATAAATGCAAAACAAAGCACAGACATTGAAAAGAGTCAAAATAAAAAGGAAATAACATTAGAGCATATCAACTCTTAACTAATCAGTTGTGAATGCATAAAATGTGTGTTTTAAAAGAGACTAATTTAAAATAAAAAAGTGTCCATTAGCATCAACAGCCTGTGCTGGAGATCCAAATCAGAATAACATGTGAGGACCACAAAACAAAAACAGTTCAAGGGCCACAGATGGCTTCCTGGACTTGGACTCGGACTGGGCTTCGCTAAAGTTTATTGTTTGACTGTCTCTTCTATTTTTACCTCCAGATACAGATGCAATCATTGTCAAACTCGGTGGTCAGTCAGCAGCGTTTGCACAGAGATAATTTTCCCACTAGATGTCAGAGAAGTGCTTATATACTGAAACATGTCTGTCTGTGGCCTAATCTCAGCTCAGCTGTGGTAAAACTGCAGTCAATATCACAGCTGAAAAACTGATAATCACTTTATGAAGAACCTCTTTTAAGATCTATTTTATTTTGTTTTATTATTATTATAAAATATCTACACTCTAAAAAGAAAATAGTTGAACCAACTTAATTGAATTGCTTCTGTAGGTAACAAGCAATTCAATTAAGTTTATCCAACTTAATTTATTAAGTTTAACCAATTCAATATATTATAATCATCCAACTCAGTTTGTTAAGTCAGTCTTACTCAAATCATTTAGTTTACTTCAAAAATGGTAAATAAACTTAAATAGCACTATTGACCACTGAAAGCACACATTTATTTAATGCTCAGATCAGTAGACAACTTGGGATTAAGCACCCAGGGGACACATTAACATATGGCAGGAGGAAGCTGGAATCAAACCGTCAACCTTCTGATCACAAGGGAACTACTATATCCACAGAGCCACGGTCGCTTACTGGGAATGTGTCTCTGTAAGCTTGAGTCATGGTGTCAACGTGGGACACAAATGGTATTGAATTTAATTATTTCAAGTAAAGTCAAAGTAAAAAGGTCATTTAAGGAAAAGATTTGTGTATTTAGATGACACTGTAAAAAAGAGAATTAAAATTTAGTTTGGAACTACTTAAAAGTTTGAGTTGACTTTCTGTAGAATTAAGTCAAAGAGATTTTAAATGTTTATTAGAACAAAATAAATGATTTGAGTAAGAATGACTTAAATTTGTCATGTTAAACCCCCTTATGAATTAAGTTATAAAAACTTAGTGAATTGAGTTGGATGATCATAATAAATTGAGTTGGTCAGACATAGGATACAAAACTGGCATTGAACTCAATTGTTTTAAGTAAAGTCAAAGTGAAAAGTTCCTTTAGGTTAAAGATTTGTAAGTTTTGAGTTAAATGAACACAAAAAAGTAAGTTGTCATAGCAAAAGCAAAATAATTAAGTGAGATTGATGTAAATAAGTCCATAAGATGAACTGCAGCCCAAAAACACTTTTTAGAGTGTATCTTTAGTTGTCACTTAATTAGGTTATTTGTACTTTTAAACTGTTATTGTTGATTAAAGCAAGAAATTAGATGGTGATAAAAATAAGACGACAGACAAAAACAGCCTGGTGACATCTTTCCCCCTCTGTCTCAATCTGGAGGGTACATTTTGTTAAAGAAGCTGCGATGTTTAAATCTGTTTTATACACAAGCCATAAAACACCAGGAGACAACTGACGGCTGGTTAGCATTCCTGTGCCAGCGTATTTCAACACGTCGTTGCGACGGGGCCAGCGACGGTCTGGCTTTGTGTGAATCTGTGCCACTTGATCCTCACTCTGCTTCCAGATGGAAACCATGTACGCAGAGGCAGAGAGTATTTACATAGAAGGAGAGGGATGTTCCTGTAAGGGTATATTTCTGTCCTCTTCTAATTCCAGACACCCTGACTTGAAGTGTTTGGGATCACACTGCACATTTTATCAGCTCACACTGAAACTGACCTTTAAAGATACTTGGTGAGCTTTCTTCCTATAAAACACAGGATCCTCAGTTAACTTTACTACTGTAGCTACATTATGAGGACAGTGGTATTTATTTGATGATTTAAATTAAACAGAGAGGACTTAGTGGCAGAAAAAAACCTCTCATGATCCTGCAATCTGAAAAAGAAACTACTGAAAAAATCTTACTGGGAGTAACTGGGAAGTCTTGAAAGGTGAAGATCTTGAGAAAGTTCCTGATAGTTGCAAGGAAACTTTTCAGCAATACCCAGATCCTAATAGCCAAGGCAAGAGATATGTTCAGATAGTTTTAACACTTTAAAAAAATCTTTTTAAAAAGGTTAAGGCCTTAAAATGTCTTAAATTCATTAAAAATTGTAAGTTGGTATTAAATGCGTTGATCGCAGGTTTTAAATGTTACCACTAAAGGACAGTTTAATCAGATTTAAAACATGTTTCACTGTCTCTTCTTGAGAACAACAGTCATATTTCCATTGTAAATAACTTATTTAACCCTGTATCACCAAAACGTAATCTGGATATAATTGTTTCCTCCTTTCTATTTTGTCCTGTTCTCCTCGTTATGCTAACTGTAAAGCCATCCGTGTTACAATATTTTATTAAAATTTATGAAAACTAAACAGCCTTCAGTGTTCTTACTGTATTGATTTTGCATCAAAAATAAATATTTCTCAATATTCCAGCCAGTTGTGGATCCCTTTGGTCTTTATTTTGAAAGTCAGAGGGAGAAATGGAGCATCCCAGCGTTGCCAGCTTGACAGCAGAAGTCAGCTGTGGGTAAGTGATCCCTCTGCTCACTCAGCTCAGTGGAAGCGACTAGTGTGGATACAGGACATCACAATCTGGGCTTTTGTGCTTCTCTTCTGCACTATTTCTGGAAATTAACAATGATTCAAACTCTTTTCACCAGAAAGAATCGCTCTGGAATGGAGTTCAAATGAAGTGATTAAAGCCTGAGTTTCTCCTGTTAGGACATCTGACTGGTTTGTGTCTACCTGAGGGCTGAAAATGAGAAGTTTGAGCCTCCTCACCTTTTTTCTCTGGATGTTTCCACTCATGGTGAGTTTTCTGACAATAAACTTCATGTTTGAAAGTCTTGCACAGCAAGGAAGTTGGTAAAAAAAAATGTGGGGTTTTCAGAAATATGAACTCAGATTATCCAGTTTGTGGATCTGGAATAAAATGATCCTGGCTTAAAACATCAAACAAATGTATATACATTTATTTGCAATGCAATTAATTAATTTACACAATAAAAATTAGTTTCAAATTGGGTGCACACTATATTTAATCAGGATTACTGATTTCAGCAAAAAGGGAAATGATTATTCTTCTGTTCATCCAGAAACCATTTCAATGAAATGAAACAGAAATTTTCCTATAAAATATTTTGAATGCTATTGAATTTGCGTTTCCTTTGCTGCCCTTTTGTCATGTCGGTTTTAAACACATTTTAATAACCTTCACTGGGTTATTAAAAAATATTTTTAACACATCAAAAAGTTTATTTTATATAATAAATATGTACTATAAAATAAAAACTTAGAAAATTATGATTTTTCTAAAATTTTCAGCCATGCCGTTTCATTTCTTTTGTATCTAAAATCTTCTGATCTTGTTTGTGCAACAGCATCGTTTTAAAACCAGTTGATTTGCTTGGTACCAAGTTGTTCTACTACTGGAAAGGTAAGACAAAATTAGTGCAAATAAATCTAATTTGGTCGTGTCAACAGGCAGTCATCATCTTACCAGAGCAAAGAGACTGAATTTTTACAGTTTTGGGCACTTTTTCCTAATATCAGCTGTTTTATTTTAATTTGCTAATACACAATCAGAAGAGATTAATATAACACTCTGTGATAAACCCATTTTACTGTTTTGAATAAATTTAAGATAGAATTAATAAAGTGTTATAGAAAGTTGGTCATAAGAGCTTAATTTTAATTTATTCCAACATAAATGGGGTCAACAGGTACATAAATATTTATATAACGATATAGAGATCAATGTGACGATCGCTTACCAGTTTATTTCACATGTCCAGAATTTCCTATACTTTGTGAATGAGATAAGGTGAGATGAGGTAAGGTGAGATCTTTTCATTCTGATTTTGATTCATAATCTAATCATTAATTTGTAGAGAAAATTACATTTTAATAATTTAGCCACTAATAAATAAAGAAACTGCATGTTTTTCATCTACTGCAGGCACTGCTGCTTTTTGCTGCTGCTGCTGCTGCAGAGGCGTCTGCATCTTGATTAATTGAGATAATTTGCAGAATTAACCTCACACTGTTTGACTGTTCTGTCTGAGGGCTCCTCCAGCTGTAATCTGAGGTTTTTTGTTGTTTTTTTTCCTGAACGTCACACATTATCAGCCCTCTCTCTGCACTGATCCGCCTCGCAGGACCAACAGTGGAAGTGGTCTCTGTCTCTGCCCGCCGGCCTCGTCACTTTAAATGCAGGCTGGGGTGTAAAATGTTCTCGTCACCCCAAACAAATGTGTGTTTAATCGTGTAAATCCAAGCACTCTGCCACCTCAAACACACAAAGAAATGGCAGCTGAGACACAAACTGTTCTGTGGTTCATCTTCTTACTTACTCGATTACTGTTTTATTTAATTAGTGGTTTAAATGGATCAATTTTTCATCATGCTCAAGGGCAAACAAATTAAACTAAGTGATTTAGCAGATTTTAATTCATGTGAACAACCATGGAAAGTGGAGTCATCAATCATGGAAAGTTGTGAAATTGTGTTTTTCTTTTTACGTTAGAGGAATATCAACAAAGTTCTGCACACATTTGTAGTGAAAACACAGCTGGTGTGAGTGGTATTTAGTCTGAATCTTTGCTCTGTTCATGACGCTTCCAAAAGGACCAGAAACATTTTAATCAAAACATTGTGAGACTGGTCACATTTCCACTACAAACATTCATAAATCTTTGTCAATATTGTTGAAAAAAATAATAATTTTGCAATCACAGTGTTTCCATTAAATAAGAAACACAATTAAAATACCTTGTGAGTAAATTTGCTCATACGATAAGTCATTAAAATCATGCTGCGCCATCATCCTCTACTTCCTCTTCTCCAGAAGCAGCATCCAGTTGTTGGTCATGTGACTCGTGTGATGCGAACAAAGTGTCTCCATTGCAGCATTGCAAAATAAACCAATTTCAACACTACAATTGTGATCATGCAATCTTACAAAATGTGTGCTGAGCCATTTGAAGATGTAGTTTAGATTATAATGTGTTACTCACAGTGGAGCTCTTCAGTGATCCCAGAACGGCGTCTCCAGGCACAGCGCTGTGATTAACTTGATGATTAGAAAGAGAAGTTACCGTGTTTTCATGCTCGGATCCCCCAGCATTAAAACTGATGATGTGCTGTCTCAGACGGCAGAGGCTTCTTGTTGCTGCAGTGTCAGATGTCAGGTTTTATCATCGGTCCCAGACAGGATAAGTCCTATGAGCTATAGATTCATTTGTGTAGCTTAAACAACTGTGTAGATCTTTCAAACAGACTCCTGATTTACAGAGGAGTTTAAATATCCCTACATAATCCCCATCTTTAAGATATTCACCCGCTGTTGATGAAAGCTCATACTAAGTCTGAAGGAATGCTAAGGTTTCAGACATAATTTAATTCAGAGATCTGAAGTCTGAAGTGGCTAGACTCAGTAGAAACCACATGTTTACATACCCTGTATGTAAGATGGTGAACTTTTTGTGTGTCTGACATGAAACCCGAATAAACTTTTCCTGTTTTAGCTCCTTAAAAGGTTAAGATTTGGGTTTTACAATGATCCCAAACCACTCCAACTCAACTCACATTACTGTACCCATGCTGTGTTAAAACTCTGTCTTCCACTCTACGTTTACAAATTCAAGAAACCACATGTAAACCTGCAGGGAAAATTAATCATCTCACACACAGATGGGACACAAAAGACAACATCAGGTGAAGAAGTGGCTGGTATAATGTGAGACAAAGAGTAAGCATTTTTTTCATCAGTTTACAACCAATGGTTGTCTGCATGATTGGCAGAAAAAAGCATTTAAGTTTTAAAAATAGCACAGAAGCATGCAAGTTTGCATGCAAATTTACAGTTGACTTCAGCTGTGTATCATTCTGGGTTTTTTTATTCCAATAACTGATAATAAAAAAAAGGAATAATTGAGGTTATCCACACTCAAAAACATATCTCCTATTTTTAGTTGAAATTGAGTGAATCGTATTTATGGTTTAAATGTAACATTCTCCAAAATCCTCACCATGGTTCTGTGCATGGATCAGTTCCCACAGAGAACCACATTGAGCACCGTGATCATCCACATTCAACAATGCTTCATTTACTTCACACTCAGCCAATCAAAACAACGAATGAATAAATTATCACCATGCCAGTTGGTTGGTTTTTGTGACTTTGATTAAAACATGTCACATTTTAACATGTTGCTATCAGTCCAGCAGCTCAGGTTCCAAAGCAAAGGTCCAAAATCATCCTGACTGCAGTTAATGATGATATCTGGGTAAGAAAAGGATGAATTTGCAGTAGGAGCATTTTGTTCTTTAGGGATGTTTTGTGTAATTCTATGGCTGCTACCTGAAAAACTGGTTTCAGACACACAAAATGTCTTTTGCTTGATGTTTAACACACCTGCAGCAGCCTGTTCTTTATTTTATTTCATTTAATCAGCCCAAAATGCCAAATATTCTCTTCTAAAAGCCTCTTAAATGTCAGGATTTGTCGCTCTCTGTGTGTTTTTAATAAGATTTTAAATTGAAGCAAACTGAAACTATGAGAAAATGTCACAGGAGACTATTTAAAAAGTCTAAAGGTTGATCTGGGTGAAGACTTGATTAACATGAAAAGAACTGAAAACATTTAGTTTTTACCAAAGTTTTAGTAATTAGTCTACTTTAGGTGCTGTTCTAGAATGCAAAAGGTAACATAATTACTTGGTTGTGCCATAAAACAGCACTATGTGCCTGGAAAATACATAACATTGCTCCTTTAACACAGATTATTTACTCATGTCGAACTCAACTAGCAATCAAAGTCTGATTTATACCACATATCATCAGATCTTGTGATACAAATAGGATGCAGGCAGTCACCCTCAGCTGTTTCTATGGTAATCCTCTTTAACAGCAATGCTTTTTTATTTTCATCATTACTAACATATATGAGGTCCATATGCACTTCACAGACTTTATAGCTTTGATGCTACTTTAAATCAGCTTCTGAGTCCTCAGGGTTCCCAGCAGAACAACTGCAGAAACTTTAGCTTCTCCTATGAGCGTTATTTCTTTTATTAATACAATAGGAAAGGCTGCATTCAGTCACAGTTCTGTATTTATGGGGTTAGGGTTAATTGGACTCATTCCACTTTTCCCCCTGTGTTTAAAAGTTTTACATTTTTATTTTTCCTAAGACCTGAAAATGAAATCAAACTAATTGTTAAGTAATTAAAAATATTTTGTTTGTGCAAACTTGCTTGGATTGTAAAATTCGCTGACCCTGAACAACTTAAAAACACCTTTGTTGAGCTTTACATCATGTTGTAATGTTGTTCTCTCATCAAAAACAGAACTGGAGTGTTGCCTTGATTCTTTATTGTATGTTTGAGAAATCTTTTAATCTCCATGGCAACCATTCAGCTGTGTAAAACGCCTGGTTGGACATAGGCCCTCTTTCAAGGTGCAGCGCCTCCTCATAGCTGCAGCTTCCAAGTTTCTACTTACCAGAACAGCCTTCCCTCTTAACTCCCCTGCACAGCTCCTTCAGACTAGCCAGCAGCAATTAGCAAACATCAACTGAGCTCCTTGTATAAGCTTCTTCTCTGGTAAAAATGTTGTTAAAGGGTTGATAGAGGAGTAATGCAGTGATGACTTGCTGAAGTCAGAGTTTCAGAAAGATCAGGGAGTTTTAAAGAGACAAAGGCCGAATTTCAAGGCATTAAATTACCAAGACAAATCTCTTTTCAGTCATATTTGATATATAATTTAAGGTAACATAGTTAATTGATTGTGATATAAAATGTCCCTTTATGTTGGAAAATACATCATATTTCCTCTTTAAAAGCCACGAAAAGAGAAAGAAACAGAGTCTGTGATTATAAAACAGCCAAAGGTTTCTTATTGAGCTTTTGGCTAAAACTGAATCGGTGCAGTCATGTCAATCCAACAAAAGAAGATAAAGAGAGAAACCATGAGGAAGAGTCATCTCAGTGGGAGGGAGGCGTATCTGTGTTGACCTCACAGGAAAACGCAGGACTTAATGAAGTAAAGATGCTGTAAAAATGTCAGTGTTTTCTTTGCAGCACATCCTGGATGGCAGATATTATCTCTGTAATAGTGACAGTTTAGTGTGGATAAGAAAATTATGTTTATTAAGAGAAAGAGTTGAGCTGAAAGCAACAGCAGTAAGAAATAAACATACCTGCGCTTGGAGACTTAACAGCATCCCAGGATTAAATAATTAGTCACTGATTGATTTTACCTTCTGCCTGGCAGTTTGTCTGGATAATATGATCAAATGCATGTAATTAACAGAGTAATCAGTCAGTCGATTAGCGTGACTTGTGCTTCTGCCTTTAAAATAAAACTAGGAGTCACACACACCTTCCAGTCATATAAGACCTTTCAACAAATCAAGCTGAAATGTTTTGCACCATTCCCTCTCACTATAGTCAACTAAATAAACACAAAACAGGATAAAATGACAGAACAGAACTCAAAGAGACATGCATGGGGAGAATATGCAAACACCCTGCAGAAAACCCTGATAATGGGCTAAAAGTTGTTCTATGGTAGTTTTCTAGGGCTGGGCATCTCTGAGGTAAATTAAAGTGTCATTTACAACAGAATACAGAGCTGAATTTCACTGTCAGACAATATTTGTTTCAGACCTAATCTCTGCTGCAAAATGAAGTCATTACCCTTTAAATTCGACATAGTGCACAAGTCTAACTGAGGCAGCAGGGTTGGCATTTCTCTAGAATTAAGTCTTACAAGAGAAATGGCTGAATCTCACAACAGAACTCATTATGAGCACAGGAGGCAAATGCCAAACTCTGTAGTGTAGCTGCAAATTTAATTTAAAAACTTCTTTGATATGGTTTTCTTTCAAACCAATTAATGGATGCTGAGGTTATTATAAAAGTGCGAGTCGAAAGTGACTCCGTTTTTTTTAAGTAAAGGCCGGTGTCCCAGAACCGTCAGTCAGTTGCAATTAAAACACATACAGGTGGGATTGTTCAGGAAGAGAGGATGACCTGCTGCTCGGTGTTTCTCTGGATCCTCAGAGCGCCGGAGGACAGCAGGGACTCAGGTGTGAACACGTTTCCAGCCACATTTAGTTTTCCTCTCTGTGGATGTGGACGGCAGGATGTGCAGATCTGACCCAGTACAGTCACAGGAAGCGTGCTTTGAATGAACACAAACTGAAATGTGTTGCTCGGTTTTTAGTTTTTTTCTTTAAGGGGCCTGTTTCAGTCATGATGCATAACTCTGTGGGGTTGGAGGCAGATTGATACAAAATATCAATAATATCAGTGAGAAGTCGGTGTCAGTATCGGATTGGTGCTGGCGTGATCAGACTGATAGTTTAGTTTCAGATTTCCTCTTGAAATTTCATTCTAGTTTGTACTTTTTTATATAGAAAACAATGAATATTTTTTTATTTGTAGACGTCTTTAAACTTGATCTAAATTTTGTCCCAGGTTTTAAGGAAATAATTTAAAGGAAAAGCCACAAAAATGCTTAAAGGTCAGAAGATGATATTATTTCCATGAAACCTGCAGTATGTAACTTTTACAAAAACATGATTTTATATGTTTGGACAGGAGCTCAGTTTTTTTAATCTGTCTTATATTGTAGTATGAAACTTTTTTTTCATAAAAGTTACATACTGCAGCTTTAAGCATATTAAGTTTCTGCTTACAGCAAATAAAAACATGACATTTAAGATTTGAACATTTTTGCAGACCAATAAAAAAACCCATTTAAAAATAAAAATGTAGGTTTAATGAAAAGCACTTTTAAAGGTTCAAGATTAAAAACTCTGACATCCAAACCAGCTTTTTCAGAAAAATGAATCTGTCGGTTCTCATGAACCGGCATGAGGCACACACAGGTCTCTGCTGAACTGAGTCCCACCCAAGATGTGTGTTGGAGTTGTGTGTTTATGTTGCAGCTTGTCTAAATGGGTAAACGGGGCTGGACGGCGGCTCGTTGGGCTGAGTCACCCCTGATTCACTGGACGGTTCAGATGTAAAGACTGCAGCTGCTCCCTCTGTGTGGAAATATATCAGCAACAAACTGAGTTGGTTCAGACTGAAGTCAGCCCAGCCACCTTCCTCTAATCTGGAAAAATTGATGTCAAATGTTTGAGCAGCCAAATATTTGTTTGTGCCGCTGTCATTTTAAAGATAATGAATGTTTTCAGAGGTCATCAGAGGTCAGCCAGTCCTCCACACAAATGAAGTCAAACAAAACTGATGTCAGCCAACTGGACTATGTTTGTGCTGCTTTTGTTTTGAAGATATTAATGAAGGTTTACAGGCCAAATGGTCAATCAACTCCACCACCTTACTCAAAAAAAACGTTTGTGCTACGTTAGTGCGGCAAAAAGGAAAAAAAAAGTGCTGCTGTCATTTTAAAGACATGAATTAATGTGACCAGAAGTCAAGAAAGGGCAACAAGCCCACCCATCCTCTTCAAGTAAAACAAAATTTTAAGTGAACTCTGCTACGTTTGTGCTGCATAAATTTTCTTTTGTGCCATTACAAGTTTAAAGATAATTCTGGTAAAAACCTTCCAGAGGTCATCAGAGGTCAACCAATCCTTCAGTTATGAAATCCAACCGGATAACATTCACTAATAGTTTCAAACTCAAGCAGCACAAATGGACATTTTTGCTGCACAAGTACAATAAAGTTTATTGATACCAGTTTTATGTCAAAGTGAAGAAGATGGAGGGATGCAGACAACTCCACTGTGATTTCATTTGAGGAGAAAAGGACAAGGCATCTTTCTGTCTGGTTAAATGTTTATTTTACCTCCAATTGTAATTAACAGATGTTGAGATCAGCAGGATTATGTTGAACTAAATTAATGAATGATAAATCGTTTCTGAGTTCACTCAATAAAATGCAGACCAAATTCATTTCATGACGAAGGAGGAAGAACAGAAAAAGAGGAAAAGTGTAATTTTGCAGCGATGAAGATGATGACTGAGTTCTCTGAGTAACGCTGCATCCCTGCAGCAGATGGTGAACTCAGGGTGGGGTCACGCTCCAGGGCCCCATCAGAGGTCAACAGTCATTTCTGTGGACGTTTGCTTATTTATATCATTTTAGATGTGGGGCAACTCTGGCCTGAGGGTCAGGAAAGCTGTCCTGTTTCCCTCAAGGACCAGCTGGAGGAACGAATGAGCAGCAGTCTTCCCTACCAATGAACTCTGACCTGCACTGCAAAAACACAAAGTATTTTTGTCTTGATTCTAGTGCAAATATCTTAGTGCACTTCAAATGAGACAAAACTTACTTACATGTAACTTTTCAGCAAGACACAAGAGCTTGTTTTTAGTAAATAATTAATGTTGGTAAAAATTCAATGGCAGATTATTTCACTTACTTAAAATAATCTCCCATATCTCACTGAAAAGTTACTTATTTCAAGTTCACAGAGATATTTGCACCAGAAACCAGACAAAAAATACTTGGTAAGATTTTGTGTTTTTGCAGTGTAGAGATGCTGCTGCACACTAAGAACGATAATGACTTCTTACTGACTTCTTATTAATCTAAACTTTACCAAACATATCTGAATCATCAGTGCCTGTGGCTGCTGGGAGATGAAGGGACTCTGCACTATCTGAACAATCAGAAACACTGAGCTCTGCCTCCTAACAGGCTTCAAACAGAGCAGCTGATAAAAACTGTCAACATGCTTCAGGGCTTCAAACACAATGGCTGTTTTTATTCATGTCGGATGCAGCGCTGCCACTTGAGGCTGTTTGGATAGTCGGGATGAGAAGAAGGATTTATTTACTTCATAAAAACAAGAGAGAGATTGTTAGTGATCCCTCGAAGACGGAGGATCAAAGTCGGCTTTTTATTGGAGGTAATGGAGCAACTTTTTCATCACCATTGGAACAAATGTTGAGTTTCCTCTGATAAGGTGAAGATTTGAACCTACTTCTTACTGTCTGGACCCCTCCTTACATCACAAAACACTTTTGAGATGATCTCCTAAAAAACAGACTTATTTGAAAATAGTGATCAATATCAAAAAGATCTCTTCATTGTTATAAAAATTTCAATTTTTTTCATGCTTTTTAAATTTGGTTAGAACTCACCTTTTTCTTTTTACCCAGAAAAAAAGCTGGATTTGATTTGATTTGATTGCATCATGAACAAGATGGTTTGTGTTGGCATATCTGCATCATTTAACTGTTCATTTATATATTCAAAATGCTTAAATACAAGAGACTAACATTTTTCATGTCTATTTAAAAAGGTTTGTTTAAGTCTAAAAGCTACGCTACGCAGTAGCGTGGGTGGCAAATATTATTTCAACATTATTATTATTAGTGCTATAGGAAGCATCTTTTCAACCTTCTTTAGATTATACTCCAGTAAACTGATAAAAGAAAAACTTCACTTTCTCCTGATCAGAATATGTAAAATGAGGATTTAATGAATTCCTTAAGCGGCTCAGTATTAACTTTTTTATAATAAGTCAGTCCAGAGCCTTAGTAAATCTTCCCCTTTCATTACTTATTGTCTAATGCTTTATTTTATGCTGCTGCTGCAGCAATGAAAAGAATAACCACATCATTTAAAATGCTCTAATATTGCACTGGAGGCAAACAGCAGCCTGTAAATTTGAAGGTATCAGAAATAAATTCCTCCCAACTCAACCTGTTCATATGATTGGATGAACATCATCAACCTTCTGCCATTCTGGGTATAACAACAGACATTAACTTCTGCTTCCCAACGCTTATTAAAACCTGACAAGGTGAATGATTTTCCTCTTTTCCCTTTATAGTTTTACTGCTGGTAGAACTAGAACTAACTTGTACTTGCAGCTGAACGCTTTTTGACATTCATCGCTTTCCAGTGAAAGAAATTTGGCTTTAGCAGGTTTTTGACGGTGATGATGTTGTTCAGTTTTCCAGAGGAAAGTTGGGAACTCCTCCTTTAATAAGATAAAAACAGCAGGAGTCTGGTGTACATCTGTTGCTACTTCTTGGTCTGCCTTCAGACTTCATTTGTTTTGTAATTAGTCTGTAACTCACACTGAAGGTTTATGCATCGAATGTCGCCTTAGAGGATTTACAGACCCACTGTTTCTTTTTTTTTTTTTCCTGGACCTGCTTGTTGCTCTGGTAACCTCTGCTGCAATCCCTTCTTCAGTTCAACTGGAGCTCTGCCACTCTTTACCCAACAGCACTCGTGTGATGGATGCCAGGAATTGCTGTGCATCACTGTTGATTTAAGCAGCAGAAATTTTTTTTTTTTACATTTGTAAAGTTGGTAGGAGAAAACTTGGGATGTAGATCATTAATTCATAAATATTCTGTATTGTAAATGAGTTTCTTTTTTTGCTAAAATATTTAAAATATGTTCAGTTTTTAAGTTGCAAAAAACTGCTTTTTTGTTGAGCATTTAAATTAAAATGACAAATTGCTGACAAGCTCCTTATTTATATATATATATAGTCCAAATGATATCAAAGCTTAAACCTTTTGAAAATAAACTGTGTTTTTAAAGGTTTTGATCTAATGAAGCACTACCAAGTCAGAAAACCTGATCCAGTTCACTGTTTGGCAGCTGAAACCAAAGTAAATAACATTTATTCTGAATATTGAGCAAATTAAACACATCTAAAATACAAAAAGAAAAGATAAATGCAATGAGATTATTAGCTCACATTCGATATTTGTTGATCTTTAGCAAACCGTTTCAATATTAACTAAATTAAATTGCGTCAATTCAAATCAGACATATTGTCAGTATTCTGATGTTTGTTTTTATTAGAGTGTGTGCTCTCTTTCAGAGAGGATCTTTGTTGGAAGGCGATTCACTACAAACACAAAACCTACCAAGAATCTTTGGTCTAGTTTCCGGTGCTAATTTCTTAGTACACTTCAAATAAGACAAAACGGGCTTAGAAGTAATGTTTGAGCAAAACATGAGAGCTTGTTTAAAGTAAATAATCCCTTACTACTGATTTTTTTTTTTTTTTTTTTAAAAAGCAGTTCCACTGTAAGATTATTTCACTTATACCGGACATTTTGTAAGCGAAATAATCTGCCTTTGGAACCAGTACATTTTCATCCATATTAAAGGTTATTGACTTAAAATATACTCTTATATCTTGCTAAAAAATTATTTGTAAATTAGATTTACTAGATCATCCCTTGAAAAGAGCACTGTAAACCTCATAGTAACCTCAGTTATTACTGACTATCTAGAATCACCTTCAAATATGAATTGATTTTTGTCCATTTGTTCTTATATTTGAGGCTCTATCAGCATAAAACTGACTATATCTTTTTAAAATGTGCCTGGAGGATCCATCCTTTGAGATAAAGATGTATTTTTCACCACCTGAATCGTCCCTGGCTCACCAAACCAGTCAGTGACAAACACTTTGCTCAGTGTTTGTCACTGACTGGTTTGCTCAGGAACAGAGCCATCTCCTCACAGAGAGATGGCTCCTCGTTCCCACACCTGTGGGAACGAGGAGCCGGACAAGCTTCCCTCTTCGAAGAGGGAAATCTGAAAAAAGGGCAGAATAAATTGAGATGAGAGAAAGTTGAAAGGAGAAAAAGAGAGAGAGAGAGAGAGAGGGGGGGGGGAGGGAGACATGTTGGCAGGAGAAGCCACTAAACGCCATCTGACAGGAACAGATTTCCTCTGAGTGAATCAGATCCAAGCCTCGTCTTCCTCTTCCACTCTCACCTTTAAATGAAGAACAGATTTTTGGCTTCTGTCACAAACTTCTGATTCCATCTGCTTTTTATCCAGCTTGTTTCCCAGGAGCCAAACCACAGCTGGAAATGTGTGTCTGGTTGTGCTTTGCAGCTTCTGCTTCATCTGCTGTTTAGTGAGGAAACAGATGGGCAGCAGCACAATAAAGATCCATTACGGCCGAAACAAGCAGAAGATGCGCTGCCTACACGTTTGATTGACAGATGACCTTTCAGAAATCCAGGGCAGGGAAGTCACAGCGGAGTGCCGCAGCAGGAATATTAGCAGAAAAGTTCAGCTCAGCAGTAATATTTCCTTACGATAGGAAGTTAAGTTAGATAAAGACGACCAATAGGATTCAACACACTGAACATCTGTTGAATTTGTCCTGCTTCTCTGAACACAGCTGCACCTGACTTCAGAAATAAAATCATCAGGTTCTTCTGCGATGAAAGCATTTATCTGTTTCCATCACAAATTTCAGGACTTTGCATAAACCTTCACACTACACCATTATTCAATTTTTTTCTTTCAATTACATTAATAAGTCAGAATTTTGAAAGAAATAAAGTCAGAATTCTGAATTTAAAGTCAAAGTTCTGAGTTTAAAGTCAGAAATTTTGAATTGTGCAGAACATGTTGTAAATCTAGAATATTTATCCTGAAACGTTTCTTTCAGGCGACAGGACGCAGAGCCGTCCTGTATTGAAGTGCTCAACCAGATGGAGCTATAGAAAAGTTGAATGCTACAATCGAACAGAGAACCACGGGATTCAATCTCCTCTGTGAAAACTGGAGATCCAGTCAAAAATTAAGACAGGTGGTCAGAGAAACGTCAGTTCTTTAGTTGGTGTCAAACTCTGACTGACTCAGAAGACACTGAACTGAAGAAAGATGCAACTTTTCGTCCACACAAAGAGCATAACGGCAGTTCGTCAGCATCAATGTAAAGAGTAAATTGTGGCTTTTAGTCATCTGGCTTCAGGAATTTTGCGACACTTCAGTCATCTTCTCATTCAGTTGCCTTCAGCTCGGCTGCTCTGGTTTGACGTGAGGCTGCGCAGGACCTTTGAGCGTGTTCTTTCAAAAGATGAATCAGAATCTGTTCTTCCATTTCCCATAAACAAATGCTGCCACATGTCAATGTTGAAGGATGGATGCTTGCTGGATGCTGGTTGGATGCTGTTTGGATGCTCGGTGGATGCTGATTGGATGCTGGCTGGATGCTGGTTGGATGCTGACTGGATGCTGGTTGGATGCTGGCTGGATGCTGGTTGGATGCTGGCTGGATGCTGGCTGGATGCTGGCTGGATGCTGGTTGGATGCTGGCTGGATGCTGGTTGGATGCTGGCTGGATGCTGGTTGGATGCTGGCTGGATGCTGGCTGGATGCTGACTGGATGCTGGTTGGATGCTGGCTGGATGCTGGTTGGATGCTGGCTGGATGCTGGCTGGATGCTGACTGGATGCTGGCTGGATGCTGGCTGGATGCTGGTTGGATGCTGGCTGGATGCTGGCTGGATGCTGACTGGATGCTGGTTGGATGCTGGCTGGATGCTGGTTGGATGCTGGCTGGATGCTGGCTGGATGCTGACTGGATGCTGGCTGGATGCTGGTTGGATGCTGATTGGATGCTGGCTGGATGCTGACTGGATGCTGGCTGGATGCTGGTTGGATGCTGACTGGATGCTGGTTGGATGCTGGCTGGATGCTGAATGGATGCTGGCTGGATGCTGGTTGGATGCTGGCTGGATGCTGAATGGATGCTGGCTGGATGCTGGCTGGATGCTGGCTGGATGCTGGCTGGATGCTGGCTGGATGCTGACTGGATGCTGGCTGGATGCTGGCTGGATGCTGGCTGGATGCTAACTTGATGCTTTATTACGAGAATAAAGTCGTAATTTTGTGTCTTTATTCTAGTAATTTTATTTTCTGACTGTGGTCTTAATACTTTGTTGTAGTTTTCAAGTTTTTTTGGCTACTTTTGGTAACAACAAACAGGATTTGGGTCTTTTTCTCCTTCTCTCTCTCTCTTTGAAAACTCTTCCAACATTTAGCAAAGTTCAAAAACTTAATTAAATACATTTACTTCTTTTTAGTAAAAGCCTTATTTATGATCAAATTAAAAAATAAGACCAAAATTTGGTTATTAAAAGGCAAATACTCTGTGTCTTACCCTTTTTCACATTTACCATGATAAATGGATTTTAACTTGTCAGTAAACAAAGTTTCCATTTGCATCAGATTTCTCTCGCTCTCAGATTTCAGTTGAGGGACGAACAAAAGCATTTATTAGACAAGAGGAGTTAATGATGTTGGTTGTCTAATGAAGCTCTGAGGCCTTCACTGAACATCTGGATTTATACTCTGATTAAATTTCACACAGATGGACTCTACGTACTAATTAGGAGATCTCAAAGGGTAATTAGTTGTTCTGGATATTATTTAGGAGTGTTAAAATAAAGGAGATGTTGAATTATTATACAAAGTGTGATAATAGAGATTAAACTTTTATAGGTGTAGCATTAAAAACATGGAAAACATTTGAGATGTGCAGCTACAGTAAGTCTGAAAATATCCTCAAAACTTTCTCCATCATTTAGAAATTTATCTGAATTTATTAATGAACATAAACCTACATCTGAAACCCCCCAAAACTGACCTTTGAACCCATTAAAAAAACTGTTTTTTAAGGGTCAAGTGGTTGTTTGAAGTTTTCATGTTAAATTAAATGTAACATCCACAAATCTGACCAGTTTGGTGAGTAAATAAATCTGGTCAGCAGATTAACTTTGGATCATTTCAAGCAACTGATGAGAAGAGGCAGTAGCCCTCCTCTTCAAGGAGAGGCTGCAGGGATTGGAGAGCTTAAAAATAAATCCTTTTCCAGAAGGATTAATCCAGCTGAGAGCGATTAAACCTTACAGGTTGTTTCTCCTATCATTGCCAGAAACTTAAGAAGATTTCCTCATGTAGGAAATCTGCGTCCTTTACACGAGTTTGGAGTGCAGCTGGAATCAGAACGGGACGTTTTCACTTCATGAACACATATTTACAATGATGGCATATTTACTGTCATTGGATGCTTCCAGCATTTTGTTTAATATTTTTCTACAAATAAATAATTTATGCCGAGTCTGTGGTTTTAAACGATTAAAAAGATAAACTGAAAAGATGAAACTGCATCTCTCTTTATTGGGTTTAAATTGCTTCTACTTTACTGTAAATGTGTTTTTTTGTAATTTATCAGTCTATAATAAATAAAACTTTATTTAAAAATTAAACAAAAAAACAGACCCACACCTAATTACATGTTAGAGATGTGCAGGTATAAGAGAGAGAGAGACGTGGCTCACCTAACGTTTCTTACCAACCGCCAATAAATTTCAAGAAGAAGAAGAAGAAGAAGACTGTTGAGCTGTGTAGCGTGAGAGCTTGTGTAGGGTAAAACTGAAAAATACTGGATATAAACGTTCAACATACAGTTTAGTTTTGCCGTTTATCAGCCAACTTCAAAGCTGGAAGTAGCTGACGTGAGTAAACGGTAAACCGGAGTTTCGACTTTAACTAGTGCTGTTGGAACTATAGCTAGCCTCGCTATCCCTTATTTGCTATTAGTTTCCTAAAAGTTCATTTCGTTCTGCTTTCAAGGTAATGGAATAAAGTATATAGGACACTTTATGCCGGGAAGGTTCTGGGTTCGATTCCCGGCCCGGGTCTTTCTGCATGGAGTTTGCATGTTCTCCCTGTGCATGCGTGGGTTTTCTCCGGGTACTCCGGTTTCCTCCCACAGTCCAAAAACATGTCAGGTTAATTGGCCTCTCCAAATTGCCCCTAGGTGTGAGTGTGTGTGTGCGTGGTTGTGTGTCTCTGTGTTGCCCTGCGACAGACTGGTGACCTGACCAGGGTGACCCCGCCTCTCGCCCAGAACGATAGCTGGAGAGGCACCAGCAACCCTCCCGACCCACTAAGGGACAAGGGTGTAAAGAAAAGGGATGAATGGATGGACACTTTATTCACGGCGGAATGGCTTATCACTGTTTAATAAAAACACGCCTTGTTACGTTACCCAGTGCGCCTCATGTTCAGACTGAGAGCCACTGTACTGGAGATCATTCACCCTATCCTGAGCTTGGTGAGGATATTCTGTGCTTTTCACTTAGATTTTTATTCTGTTTAGCAGATTATTGTTTAATAGTATTTATCTGAATTACTTAATTGCTCAAATGTAAAAATTATTTTGTTTGGGTAAAATTTTATGTTTTTCATATTGTTTTTGTAAAAGGATTTTACAATTTACAAAAAAGTGACTTGATAATGTAGTGAAATACTGCATTGTGGTAAAAGAGAACAAACAGTTTTATTGCAAATTTAACAACCAACTGATGGAGTTTTTGGACTGTACTATTTGGACATGTTTTTTATTTTTATTTGGGATGTTATAACAAGCTGCTGTGTAGGAAATGCTCATGTGAATGGTGTTTGAGTTGGAGTTGAACTGAAAGTGAAAAGTTCCTATCATGGTTCAGGGTGCATCCAAAATGAGTTCCTTTACATCCAGGCTAAAAACCCGCCTGGTTTGTTGCTTTTGACCGATATAGCTGATGTGCATTGATGATTTTGATGATGGCATTTGACAATGTAATATTTACTGCTTGTTTCACAATTGATGACTGACTGATGTTTTTTATGATGTAAAGAACTTTGATCTCCTTTCTTGCTGAAATGTACTGTGCAAATAAATAATACAAATAAACTTTTTTCAGTCTTTCCTGGCCTCAGTCGTTATGTTTGTTCCTTTTCAGACATCCTCACTAAATCATAGCTTTACTTTAAGGTAAAATTTGGGTTTTGGCAGCTTAAGCTCATTTACTGAATCCTTGTTTTGTTCCACACAGGTTGTCACCCGACATCCAACATGTAACTTCTTGCTGGAGGTGGAAAAAGATCGTCTGGACTGTGTGAGGAAGCTGAAGGAAGAGGAGGCTGCCGGCGACGATAAAGGTTAGCATCTTTTAGAAACATCAGTCACTCTGTTAATGAGCTCCAGCCTCTGCACATCCTCAACATGTTGTAGTGAGTTATCTTCAACAGTGCAGACAGAGCATCTGCATGGACTATGAGTTGATGTTACAAAAAAAGTACATAGCAAACATTTCTGTGAACTTCATAGCAGTGGTGTGAATATGCAACATAGACAGCATCTCTTTGCTCATGTCTTTTCAAGAAGGCTCTAAAGAGCTGGAACTGTTTAATTTTTGCTTTTTAACTTACTTAAAGTTGCCTAATCGGTCATATTTTCCCCATTCGGTTTTAATTTTCTTTTACTGTCGGATTGTGAGTTAATCAGCTTGCAGTCGTTTGAGTTTAGTTGCAGGAACCTCAGCATTAAACAGATGTTTTAAATTAATCGTTACTGTTTTTCTGATGTCCTTGTTGCTGAAAGTATCTTTAAAAGAGGAAACATGAAGGGGAAGCACAGACTGAAGAAGCTGTTTTTAAAATGTCTGGTCTTACATTTAGAGCTTTTTGATCCAGATCTTGTTAAATCTGGTGGTTTTCTATCTTTCCTGCTAGATTCATAACACATAAACTTTTAAAGTTCAGATCAGGTCTTCTGTGAACAATTTAATGGACTAAAAATGGATTACAAGCAAATCATACCTGAACTAAACTGGATTAGAGATGCATGAGATTTCCTCTCCATTTGCCCAAATGTGGATGATGGCAACGCTTGTTATGTTGCTCAGAACAGGATCCTGTGATGGAGATGGGCTTCTCTCTGCTGTTTTCTTTTTCACAAGATGCAAGAAAAGGCTGTGGAAATGGTGATTTTTATATCAAAGATGAAATGCTCCTTGGTGGGTGCTTTTGCATTTATCATTAGTTCCCAGATGTTTGTGAAGAATCCACATTAGTCGATCTGAAGAATATCAGTCATACACGCTTCTTCACAGTAAATGCTCCGTTTATGATCTCCTGCGTTTGGACCTGGAGTGTCTGCAGCCGATGTTACAAAGCAGAAAAAAGTTACGTTTTGAAAACGTGACAAAACGACTGAAAATTGACAGAAGTTCAGCTTTGCACTAAATGCAGAAAGATTCAGCAGGAAAGAGTTTTCCATAGATGCAGCTGACTAGTTTCACGGTTTATGGCTGGTCTGAAATCAAACTCCTGACTGAAGAGGTGCATCCCGTCCTGTCTGATAGTTTCACCAGAGGGAGGCACAGCTAGCTCTGCTGGGTATTTCTCATTGACACTCACCTCACCAACATGTTGGAAGCATTTGGACTTTGCCGTAAAAATAGATCAAAGTTTGCCTGCAGCAAAAATCCATATTTAAAGGAGGTTTATGGAGTACAGTTGTACGATTCAGCTTGTTAAAGTGGCTTTTTCTTACATTTGGCTTTTTTAAGAGTTGTTGCTTAAAACCTTGGGTCTTGCCCCTGATGTGTTTCTGTGAAAGGATGGATCACTTAGTCTGAGTTTTTTTTTTCATGCACCGATGATTTTGGATTGGTGTTGGAGCTGTTTTGCCCCCGGGACAAGTACACTCACACTCTTTCCTCTCTCCTCCTCTTTTGTCCTCTCTTACCCTCCACTTCACCACTTCTACTTTCACATTCTTTCTACCCATTTATCCACTGACTTTTTCTCTCAATCTGCTGCTATAAAAACTCTGGGAGAGGACGGAATCTATTTTTTTTTCCATTTAATGAAACATTTATTTTTGTAGTGGCCTGAAAGAGAATAGCCTGCTGCTGCTGCTGCATTAGACATCCGCAGGGAGCTGATGTGTGGTCAGAAGTGGTAGGCTGGAACAAATGAGCCCGTGTCTTAAAACCTCTCGAGAAATAGTGTACTATCTGTACAGCAAAATCAACATACAAGCCAATCAGCCAGAACCGGCCGTGTTCCTAGAATAAGCAAAAGTACATACAGAAAATGGACAATATGCAATGGAAACTTTTTCAAATTGGACTGGATCAAAACTTGACTCTGTAAATAACTCTGAAATTGAATGTGCCCTCGAATAGTTTTGTGTTTTTGTTCAGGTTTAGACAAACAAGCAAAGAGGCTCTTTCAGTTTCATCCATTTTGACCCTTTCCCAGCAGCGAAACACTCAGATCAGAAGTTAAGAGAGTTCCCAGGTTGTGACTGGGACCTTCGTCTGTAACTATTTATGGTTACTTATGGCTTTAATCTCAGCTGTTGGGAGTTTTATTTCTTTTAGCAGTAAATAGTTGTGTTTAAATTTACAAGGTAGTAAAAAACGTTTTCTTGCACTCAGATCTTTGCCTTGGTGTGTAATTTTCATGTTTTTGTAATTCTTAAAATGCAGATTGTAGACTTTCTACATTTGTCTGTAGTATAAATGCAATATATTATGCAAAGGGGACACATCATAAATGATACACTTACTGGATGTGGCAGAATTTGATGCTTCACTGAAAACACATTCAGACCTTTTGACAATAATGCCAGAAATAAACCATCAGAGAAGAAGAAGCAGCTCCTGGATCGTCACAGCAGATAAATGTTGATTGATCAGACTTGGAGAAAAATCAGCAGAAGGATTTTTATAAATATCTTTTGGTCTTGAGCTCAAATGAAAACAATAGAGAGATTTTGTTGAGAGGAAACGTCTCTGGAAAGATCTGCTGAACTAGTTTAGATTTCAACGCTGCACACTTTGACCTCCATACTCTAAACCAGATCCGTCAGTGTCTTTAATATTTCCTGACAAAACAGCAATGCTTCAGAGTTTTGATATGATCTTCAGCTGAGCAACATAAAAATGTCACATCCAGTTTGGGCTGCAGCTTTTTTTCTGTCTCTGTGTTATTTTGGGCTGGTTTTTACGGCTCTGCGCGGTTACAAAGGATCTTTAGCAGAGATGTTGTGGAGCAGAGCTTCATGCTATCCCACACACTGTCTCCGCTCATCTATCAGTAAAAAGCCCAGTTGACTGTTTGCCATCAGCAGCGTAGCACCCATTAGGACTCATGCTGAGAGCTGGAGGAGCTATTTCTGTCCAGAGTTTATTTGTTGTCTTTCTGCAGGGTTGGTGCTTCCCTCATGTTTTGTCATGATCAAGTTTCGCTCTGTTCAAACTTTTAGTCAGAGTGAGAAAGATGCACAGACAAATTCGTACTAAGACATTTTCTTCTTTGGTCTTGTTAGTGCTGTGTTAAAAAATAGGACACCTTATTAATTATTTTTATTTTTTTGGGGTACATTGTGCAATTTTCGGCCCATTTTGAGCCGATTTTCCATTTGTGTGGCAATTTTTTGAGACAAATCATGCATAATGCAGCATATAGGTGTTAACAAAAAGTGATTATGGGGGCCTTTTGTGGAAAATTCACATTTTGCATATTTGTGTACCTCCATTTTGGTCTGAACTGTTTCTAAATGAGTTTAATGTTTTTTGGTGTCTGGAAAACGAGCAAATTCACACTATGCTGTTAACTAGCAGGAAGAAGTTCCAGCATGTTTGGTCAGCTGGTTTTATCGCTGTATGAGCTGTGCAATGGCTGTTGGAAAAGAAAAGTATTTTGTTGTTGACTTCCCATCCAGAAACCACTTGCTCCATTCTTGTGGGTTGTGCAGGAGGCTCTACTATTTCTTTTCAAAGTTGTACAATTGAATAATTTTTTATCTGTTTGCAATAATCGGAAGAAAACAGTTTGCAAACACTGTTTCAGTTCAGCTCCTGTTATTAAACTGTGTTGAGTTGAAGTTGTGTTTGTTTTGGACAGAGTCGGGATGCAGAGGAACCTGGGACAACATCGCGTGTTGGGACCGGGCTGAATTTGGAGAGACGGTCACCATCCCCTGTCCTCGAGCCCTCAAGTTGTTATTCAGCAGAAATGGTAAGCTGTGATTTAATAAATCGTTAACCAGTGAAAAAATAATAAAGACAATTTTTGTTATTTTATTTTGCCTTTTGAAAATAATCTTCAAGCAGGTATTAAACATGCATTTCATTAAACCCACATTTCTGGTTTTAAAAGGTTTTTTTATTCGTATTATGTAATATTCTAATTTCCAATGTCAAGACATAACAAAAATACAGGCTTTCAAACATCTGTGTGTAAGTGTGTTTCACATGATGATACATTTATGAAACAATAAGTTCTCAAAGCAACATAACATTTTTAAGGGCACAAAAAAACCTCTGAAAATAATTTCTCATTAAATAAAAACAAAAAGGTAACATTTTGTAACATATTTCTTTGTCTCCAGTACAATTCATGATGTAACTGCCACCCTCCAGAGACTTTCATGTTTTTAATTTAATGAATGCGTCTGGTTTAGAGCATTTCTAAATGACAGCGTGTCAGAAGGCGGTTTTCGCTCAGCAGACGTTCTGTCCTTCATGTCCCATGATTCACCTTCACTTATCGTCTCGTCTGAGTGACTCTGCGGCTCCTGGATTCCCTCCTGACTCCACATCACATTTTCCCTGCCGGTGACCGCACGACAGTTTGGCTTTCTGCTCCGATTTCCAAATTGATGACTGAACATTATTAAGCATCCGGCGGCGTGCCGACACTTCTCTCTGTGGGACAGCTCCTCCCCGCCAAAGTCACAGCGTTTTTACTGAAGCTTTTTATTGAAATGTTTCACGCTTACGCTGTTGGACTAACATTTAATAACATTTAGTATCTACAGGATGCTCCCTGAAGTTTCAGTCATTAGAAATATAGCTTCTTTTTTAACTTGCACTCATTGTGTCAATCAGGCTTTTATGTGTCATAAAAACAATTTTTTTCCTATCAAACATTTTTTCTCTGGGAGGATCAGAGAGAAAATGACATCCATAAAATATAAGGAATGAGATTTAAATGCCATTTACAGCCTACATCGGCCATTGAACATGGATAAAAATACATTTTGGCCGAAAAAACTCACTAAGTGACTTGAAAAGTTGAAGATTTTTAAATTTTGGAAAGAAAATGATGTCATGGAAAAGAGGACTTCCAACAACAAACACTTGTAGGCTTCTTGTTGGAAAGAAAGAAAAATGGTTAAAATACAGTTTTAAAAAAAATAGTACCTAACAGTTCATTACAGGAAGTCTGGCTATTTTTAGACAAAGGATTGGTTAATTTTGTGCCTTTTTTGAGAGCACTATCTTCTTAAATTTGAGGATTTGCTGCTTATTGACCTTTAGACTTCGCTGCACAGTTTTCTCCTTAAAGTTTGGCATTTTTAAACGCAGGGATTTAGCATTTGTCTTACATCTGTCTCAGTCTAACTTCAAACAAAACTTTTTTTTCCCACTCCTGACCTTCTCCTGCCCTGAGGTTCCAGAGAACTGCAATACTCTGCAAGCGTTGCGCCCACAGACATAATCTGGGAGCTTCAGCTGGGTTTAGCCTGCAGGATAACAGTACAGAGGGTTTGTTAGGGGCACATTAAGGGCAGACGTGTGCTTACTTCCACTCGGCAAGCCAGTGATGCTTTGAGCTTCTTGCAGTGCATTCTGGGCATCTCCAAAGGGAGCTGAACTCGCGGTGCACCGCACTGATTTTGGCAGTGAAAACGTCCCTCAGCAGTTCACAGTTTACTGAACATGGCACTTATTTACAAACGCAATTAAGCTGCTTATCTGCTGCAGCACCGAGACGGGATGGTTACCGGTAATTTTCTACAACTTGTGAGACACTCGCTGTGTTTTATACATGGCCTCAGGGAAATTGTTCTGGCAGTTTTAAAGTGTTAAGAATGTTTCTTTTCTAAGCTCTACAAGGTTCAACGCTGCCCCCAGGTCATCGTCAGATTTCTTTATCCTGCAGTTTCTTAGAGTCCCATTAGCTGTGACGCTGCTGCATAAAAATCTCATAAAACATGTTTTTAGTCACAGACTGGGAGAGAAAATCCAGACTTTTGGTGGAAATGTTGAATCTTCTTGTCACTAAATGTTCCACTGACCTGATTCACACCAGATTAAGGTCACAGTTCAGTGTGTTTCAACTCCATGACTGTTAATATCTGACTGGATTATAACTAATAATCTTAAGCTGATCTTGAGCTTTCTGCAACATTTTGTCATGATACCCTAGAAGTATCCTATCTGAAATGTTTTTTTTTTCTTGAGTTGACCATAAAATTGCCAAATTGGAGTTAAAATATCAATTCATTTAAAGCTGCAGTATGTAACTTTTATAAAAAATGTTTTTTACATATTGTCACCATGTCATATGTGACAGGTGATCTGTGAAAAGATTGATCTCCTCCACCTTTTCCCTGAGCTGCTGTTGACATCTAAAGACATGCACCAAAAACAACCAATCAGAGCCAGGAGGAGGGGCTTAACGCTGTCAATGAGTCGCATCAACGCGCTGCTAAATGTGCAAATGGCAGAGGAAAACTCAACATTACACAAAAAACGTTTATCCATCATTACACTGTGCAGCCCATTAATTAAAATATTAATCCCTAATTTCCTTAATGTTTTTGTTCTCTATGTAATTAAACACAGAAGGGAGGAAAAAACAACAAAGCTTTTAAGATCTTTTGACTAATTGGTTTAGTAAAATGTTTCAAATGTTTAAAGTATTTTCTTCTCACATCATGTCTCATCTAGCATTTCAAAGAATCGGATAAAAACCTTTTAATGGAAGAACAAATTAATGTTTGGTTTACATGAAACCGAGGAAAAGAATAAAAATAAATGAAACTTCTCATCATGGTTTATCTGACTGTTTCACCAGAATTTATTTTTTTTCTGGGATCTCTCGCCAGTTTATGATGGATTGCATCATCCTGCCTTGTTCCTGGTCATAATTTGAAGCATAATCCTGCTGTAACGTCCATCGGTGACTTCATCCTGCAGGCTGCATTTCTCTCAGCTCGGAAATGTCACGCCGTTTCTGCAGCCTTTCTTTCGTTACGAATTCTGTGCAGAACGCCTGACTTTGTGTTTGACTCTTTCTGTTACCGTGAGAGCTTGATGAAATATTTACACCTGCATGATTGAACAACACAGACGCTGCTGAAACTGTACATGTCAGCTCTGCAGTGAAGATCTTTATATTTTTAACCAAACGTGTCCCTCATGCTGAATGTCACAGCTACTCAGAGAAAAGGTGACAAACCGGGTTTGTTAAACATACTGAGAAGACGGTAAAGTGGTGACCTTTATCAAAAAGGTCATGTGGTTTTAAGTTTAAGCTGCATAATTTTGCATCAGGACCAGAGTATCAGAAGTTTAATATGTTTCTCTGGTTGAAATATTTTATCCAACAAATTTATTGTTTTTGCAAAATTAAATGGAATGTATTTGTTTTTTATATATTCTGCATGAATTCCAATATAAGTGGGGAAAAAAACTAAGAACTCTGAACATTATCTGTAATCGTGTTGACAGTTTCCAGAGTTGGAAATCTGATTAAGTTTTAGCTTCGTGTTTGCGACAAAATGGTTGAGATTGTACTGCTTAGCTTAGAGTTATTTTCTTGGTTTCACCTACTTTCTACCAATACAGATTAAAAACTAGAAGCATTTTGGCTGTGGGACGTTAAGATGTCAGATAAAATTCACACTGCAAAAACAAATCTTACCAAGTATCTCTGTCTAGTTTCTAGTGCATCTATCTTCTTACACCAGTAATGAGACAAAACTTAAAGCTTTTCAGCAAGTTATAGGAGCTTGTTTTAAGTTTGATAATAAAGTAATGGTTACACTAATTTATTTTACTTATAAAAATACATTTTTCTCATCTATTAAGTGAAATAATCTGCCAGTGGAACTAAAACTTTAATATGAAGAGATTATTGACTTAAACTTCTTTATCTTTCTATAAAGTTGCTTGTAAATAAATACGATTTTGTCTCATTGAAAGTGTACTGAGATATTTGCATTAGAAACTAGATTTGATCAGATTTTGTGTTTTTTCAGTGCAGATCATGTTCACTTCCTTCACACCTCAACTCCTTCAGTTTCCCTTCATTTCTACATTTGAACCAGTTGTGCAGCCAGAACATCTTTCCTGCTGGTAGAAATATTTTTTGGACTCGTTGTGATTTTTTTTCGCTCCATCTTTTCTTCCCAGGTAACATCAGCAGGAACTGCACAGCAGCCGGCTGGTCGGAGGTTTTCCCAAACATCAGCAGCGTGTGTGGGCTGGACACGCGCCAGGAGAAGGTAGCGTCCCTTCCCTTTGGATTCACTCTGTTTTTAAATTCCCACCAATCTCAGACGGATCGTGTTTGTGATGCTGACAGGAAGCTGCAGCATCATCTGGACCATTAGTGGCCTCAAATCGACGAGGCCTGCAGGCTTGGCTGTTAATTAACACCGGTTAGTGGCAGGAGCCTGGATCGTTCAGAGGTCAATATGCACAACGGCTGAGTGAGATGTGTAGTTTGGTTTCTGCATCAACATATAAAACCATTTGCTCCAGTCATGCAGCAAATGGATGTTAAGTTGTTCATTTCATGCTGTCAGACGCTGACCGAGTGATGGAACAGAACTGAGTTAATACTGTAACTCTGATTGTACTTAATAATGAGGGAAAACGTAGTTTCTTACTAATCGAGTTTGTATTTAAAGGAAAACTATTATAATTTGTATTTTTTTCTGAAATTTTCTTGAGGAGTAACTTGGAAAAGAAAACAAGAAAAACAGCTTATATTAGAGATTTCACACAACACTGCAAAATCTAATTAGTTCTCTTTATTTTTTTAAAAATATATGCAAACTTGTTGCATCAAAAAAAAATTAAGTTTTCGTTAAAGAAGCTGAGTACTTGTGCAGTTTTATTAAGCATAACTTAAGTTCGTTTAATCAATCTGAGTATGTTGTAGTTAAACGGCACTCAAAGCTATTTTTCTTTGAATATGTAGACAAACCACAAAGCCTCCTAAAAACATAAAAACAAAACTTGAATCTGTTTATATCAAAATAAAATTTCTTGATTAAACTAACTCCTGGCTGCTGCTTTTTATTTGTTTCTCTGCTCAAACTTTGACAGAAAATACATGAAGTTTTATTTTGCTCACTTTTCTCTAAAAAAACACAATCTTATACCAGGCAGTGCAGGATGGTCATAAAAATTAACATCAAACTCACTCAAGGTGTTTAATGTGTACAAATGTAAATGCAAAAAATAGCCAAGAAGAACTGCACTTCTCTGAAAGAGGCTCATTCTTCCCTTAAATGTCTTAAAACGTTTTTGTTTGTTTGTTTTTTTGACAAAAAAGTGGTTTAATTAGTTGCTGCTGCTGGTGGCGCAATGGATTGTGGGATACCTCTCTGGCCAATCCTCATGTCATATAAACTAAACTAAGCTAATTTTTAAAACATTTTTACCTCAAAAGGCCTTCGACTTATTTAAATGAAGTGCTTCGTATAAAACGTTTAAAAAGTACATTTAAATTCACTGGACTTAGTTTAACTGTTTGCAAAACTTTAACCAAAATCAAGTTATATTTGTTCTTTTTTTTTTTCAATTAAATACAATGTTACGATTTACAGTATACGCACACTAATTGACCCTTAATAACATATTTAATGCAGCGCAGAGTGAATGAAGTGACTTCAACTTTATTTACACCGTATTTGTCTCCAACATGTGTATAAGATCAGAAAAACTGTTGAAAGTTGCATTAAAAT